>NC_041381.1:702389109-702527305 GCF_002162155.2 Triticum dicoccoides
TGATTATTCAAATGCCATGTAATTGATTTGTGCTAAACAGCAGCTATAAGTTGTTCTAACATGCATGAAAATGGTACAGATGGATTCCTTGAATTTTTCTGATAATTTTTCATATATAATTTATTTAATTTGGAGTTACGGTTAATTTTCTATGATTTTTAGAAGTTTTAGGCATTTTCTGGAATTAATAAATCATTTAAGAATTATTTAAATTCCAGAAACATTTACTACGTCAGCAGTGCGTCACCGTGACGTCAGCAGGTCAACAGACGCTGCTGCTGGTCAAACCTGACGTGTGGGGGCCACACGTCAGTGACACAGGGCTGTTTCACTCACTGACAGGTGGGACCGGTCAACGTTGACTTGACTAAGTCAAAATCTGACACATGGGGTCCACAGATTAGCACTAATCTAAACAGAAAAATTAAACTAACCTAATTAGGCTTGGGGCCCACATGGCAGTGGCTCATAGGGTGATTAGCCCCTAACTAAGTGGCCACATCGGCCCGCCGGAGTTTGGCCGGCGGTGACCACAGAGCACGGCGGGGCACGCCGGACTTGCGCTAGGGGCATCGGATTCGCACGCTGAGGGCACCGGGGCGTAGCCCGGGCTCTCCCGCATCTGATGGGGTAGGTGGGAGGCTGCGGGGACGCCGGGGCTCGTCGGAATGGAGCTCGCGGCGGCGCCGGAGTTCGGTGAGTGCGGGGTTGGCGCTGTGGTGCACGGGAGGGCGAGTTAGGATATGCGTTAGGCTCCTGGTGGCTTCCTAAGTGCGGTGACACGCTCCGAGACGAGCTCAAGCGGCTGTAGTGACGGCGGTGACGAGGTCAGCGGCGGCCGGAGTTCGGCCGCGGCGGAGCTATGGCCTAGAGCTTGCAAACGCGAGGGGAGAGAGAGGGGTTCTGCATGGAGGCTCACCGCGGAGCTGTAGGGAGGGTTAGTGGGCTCGGGGGCGGCCGGAGTGCAGCGAATCGACGGCGACGATCTCCGGTGGCCGAGGAGGGGAACGGCGACGTGGGCGGCGATGCAGGGTTTCCGGAGGGCCGTGGATCGGTGGGGAGGAAGAGAGGGTCGAGGCGGAGCTCGCAAGCACAGCGAGGGGTCGAGGGGGAGACGGTGGCCGCGACGTTACGGTGGCGCGGCTGCGGCTGCGCTCGGCGAGTGAGAGAGAGAGGAAGCAGAGGAGAGATACAAGGGAGAGGGAGAGAGCGAGGGGGTCCAGGGGGGTCGGGGCGGCGCCGAGGAGATGACGCGCGGCGTCGCGGTGGCCAGGCGATGCAGACGAGCAGGGTGGTGGCGTGGCGAGCTCGGGCGCGCGCGCCATGTCCCTCCTCTGCCTACTGGCGCGAGGAGGAAGGCGACAGGGAAGGGAGGCGGCGGTGGGCTGGGCCAGCGGGAGGAGCTGGCCAGCTGGGCCTGCTACAGGTAAGTGGCCCAGGTAGGCTTCTATTCTTTTTATTTTTTTCTCTCTGTTTTGTTTTAATTCTGTTTTCTATTTTGCAGGTTTGTTTTGAATTTGGTTTTGAAACCAATTCAATTTATTTTGCTTCTGACAATATTTTTAGGAGCTAAAAAGAATTAAAACAATGCTCCACAAAAATATTTCAGAATTATTGGACCTATATTTATTTAACAGTAGATATAAGTCCAATTCAAATAGCTATTGATTTAATTCAAATACCCAAAATAAATGTTTCTGAGATACCGAAAATATTGGTTTGGATTTTACCTCTTGCCAATATTTCCAGAGGATAACAAGAACATTTTCTTGGACTTATTTGAAGCAATTTTTATCTTGATCATTTTTTTAAAGGATTCCGAGGCTTTGAAAATTCCTCAATTCAAATTTCATTTGAATTAAAACATGAAGCTCACATGAGGTCTAGCCTAATGCATAACAGGACCAGGGATGTGACAACTCACCCCCACTAAACAAGAATCTCGTCTCGAGATTCAAGCGTAGGGTAAGGTGAAGGGGAAACGCAACTAGTATAATGTTCACGATCCAGGGTGCACTTCAAATGAACGTTGATTTGAACACCATCTTTGTCTTGTCGTCTTGCTCTGAGAAATCCTGTCAACATGACAGGGGGGGGGGGAAGAAGGAGACTCTAGAAGGGTCGATCTCCTCGAAGATCGAACAACTCAAGATTAACTTACGGAATGAGACATAGAACCATCTTTCGGGTTGAGACACGAGATACACATCAATAGGGGTGGAAGAAACGGATGACGAAGGTTCACTAGGTAGACAATAATTTCATACCTAAGAAGGTGGTAAACGATTGTCAACGTAGCGAGGAGTTGAGTTGCCATGATACCATAACGATACACCTTAGGGAAGGTGACTCGTAGAGATATCCCCTTAAGTGGCAAAAAGAATTACTTTTGATTCAGAGATCATTGAAACTCTTTAAACCAGCCTAAGGCAATTCTCGAGCGATCGTTTGGAGGGGGTCGGTAGAATGGCATACTCGGACTTGGATGATGTGGATTACCTTGTTGAAGACAACGTAATGGATGAATTTGCTTATCACCGGAAATGGAAGAGACCCATGGTAGAGTGGCACATTGGCGGTGCAAGCTAGGAACAAAATGCAAATGCTAGGAATGATTCTGGTAACTGGGGAAGAACCCAACAATAGGGAGTGAATTCACTATTTGAAGAGGTCATAGCATTGCCGAGGAAACTGAGAGTAATCCCAGTTAGAGCCGATGATAACACGTAACGCTTGTGCGTGCTCTCAAGAACTTGAGCATTTCCATATTCATCAAGGTTTTACCAACATCCGTGTCAAGGGTCCGGCAACACAACTTGCTACCATGATGAATGATGATGGAGGATGTAGATGCAAAGAAAGATAACACCTTCTCAGATTTCATCTTAGCGAGGCCAAGGAAACAAAATCTGGATGATCGACCGAGAAACATTTAGCACTCCGCTTCTAATGTTCTCCTTGATGTGCTAGTGTAACCCATTCATAGAAATGGTCTGGTATCTAGGACATCAAGTAAAAGGTCGGACTTCGGGATCTCAAAATCCATAGGGGCAACTAGGGAGTAAATCCTACGAAATCCCTATGGGGAGGTGGCCAACTTCCTCAATCAAGATATTATAATAACAGGTCTTCCGGCTGGGTGTGTTGGCCACGACATCCCCTTTACCGGTTATCGAGGGACCAATATTATAGTTCTTGGAGAATGTTCCAACCATCATATCTGCCTGAGATTCAGATCTGGTTGGTGTCAGGATATCCCAGACTCATCAAGTCTAGAAAGAAAAATGAAAGTTTGCAACACAAATCGACGAGATGACGTTGCGAGATTCTCGGGAAATGAACTACGATAGTAAGCTCCAAAACATGAGCTGGTTCTGCTACAAACATGTGAACACGTTGTCCCGGACAAGCATGACCACGTGGTAGTCTTACAATAAAACACTACCGAGTTCTGGTTGGGAACCATCACCGTGGATAACGAAGTCCTTGCATAAGTCATATGATTAGCTCTTATGAAGGAACTTCTTCCCCTTGAACAAATCAATCAGTGGCTTGGTGTGCTCGGGACACATATGGAATGAAGGTTGCAAATCTCCAGACCACAGAATACTTCGCACGTGTGCATGACTAATTTGGAATGATTCCAGGGAAACAAAACAATCTTCCTCAAATTCATGGCGGCAACTTGCATCATATGCACATGAATTAGGGAAAATCACTACTTTCATTCAAACATATGCTTCATGAACGAAACACGAAGAAATGCTTACACAAGTTTCCAACACTAGGTTGATGTTCAACATGATTCATGGGGGGAGACAAAATGCTACTGATGGGCTCAACAGCAACTCATCGGAATTTCCATATCACTGGACTTCCACCATCATGTGAACACGGTGATAGCATTGGTCAGACCAAAGATGTAATGGTGTATGCTCGAGGGATCAACCACGAGTAGGACAACATTACGAGCATCGTTGGTACTGATTTGATTTGACGATAGCCCACACTCAAATCAAGGGATTGATAAGACAATAGGTCCAGCAACTGATCACAGGGACCAATCGATGAAGATATCATCTTTCTTCAACACACACTACACAAGAATATCCCTTAAGAACGAACTAAGTCAGACAAGTTTTTATCTTCCAACTCTCCAAGTTGTTGTCCAGCTTAACCAACTAGCTCAGGGATATCTAACACCGATTCTTGGAAAGAAGGTGGTTCATAAGAAACCAACTTGATCACGGGCTCAACATAACGGTCAGGTGACGACCTGGTAGTACTTCCGAGAAGATCTTCGGAAAATCACGAACCACCGATATGTTACTAAGCTCGAGAACAATCTTGCTTTTCAGGGCAAGATGATATGATCAAATGAGCGAGGACTTGACAAATCCTAACTCATCAATCAAAGAGTGCACCAGGAAATAAGGACTAGGTAGCACGATCAATCTTAGAATGGTGATTCAATAACCAACATACTAAGAATAAAATTATTATCCTTTAACTACCAAGCAACGAGGTTGCTAGGAGTATTGATTTCACACATCACAATTCATTTGTCGGTATTCCGGTTGCATCAACACGGAACCGAGGAATGAAAAAGGATGGCGAGAAGTATCACTATGTCAAGAATTCACAAAAGGTGGTGCAATTCTCATGAAATTCCTGTCATAAAGAAGGTAATACTACAGGGTAGAGCAGACCAGAAGCTGGATTGTAACTTGATCTGCGGAACACAACTACTTTGACCCAATCCTAAATATGGATGAGGTGCTGGAGTTTGTTTCTCCTAGTCATTCAGGACGGAATGGCTTGACGGGCCACAAGAGTAATAGGCATCGACAAACGAACGCGCGCATACTCTTGACTATCAATTGATAGACGAAGGTCAGTAGACAACTAAAGAGGGACAACTCAAAGGAACATATAACTTTCTGAGTTGTGGATGCATAAATTAGTATGTCGAACCGAGTTCAACATAATTCTTCCGGATAACCCATGCAGAAAGGTAGAACTGGCAGAGTCACGATTTATGAATGGAGAACTCCTCAAGAATAATCCTGTTGTGATATTTCAGTTCAACGAGGAACTTCTGCCATAAGTAGTTCATGGTATTTGGAAGAAGAAGATACCACGGACTTCAAGGACTATCGCAAAGGTTACTAATATCCTGAAGGCACTAATAATTACTATCAACACGAAGTAGGTGGAGTGAATCTCGGGTTCAAGAACCCAGGAACAGAATACCTATTACTAAGTAGCATCACGGAATGCTTTCGAGGATAAAGGCCAGAATCATCACACTGGGACACCAATCATGGCTAAATTACTAGGTGATCCCCTAAGACACCTAGGGTCACAATAATAGCTCCAACATATATGTCAGGGCAATAAATTACCTCAACTCAACAATTAGTGTGATTGAGCTGGCATAAAGGAACATCGAAACCAGAGGGAAAGGATTTTGCAAATTGCTTCAAACTATTTAGAAGCCTGGGATGACTCGGACAGCATAACGGCTGTAAATGCTCAGAAAAGATTTGAGACATTCACAAAATGGTGGCATAACCACTCAGAAGCACGATATCAAGGTTTCGAGATCAACAATTAACATACGGAAGTAGTAGAAACTGAACTCAAGCTTAAATCCAACAATCTTATAAGTCTACGGATTAGTAACATGTGATCCTGATAGAAAGAAGAGAAAGCCTAGTTCTTAATCCCCGTAGAAGAGAAGATGATGACTCAGATCAGAAGGCCATGAGGTATAAGGAGTAAAAAGAGCCTTACGTTCCATCCCACAATCAATTCCCTTATATAACTAAAGAATTTCTAGACTCAACTTCGACCAGTTTGGCTTAGTAATCCTACAGGCAGTCAAGCTCTGATACCAACGCTGTCAGGACCCCGACTCGATGTCACATCGATCTAGCCTGTAGCACCTCATATCACTTTGCGGCCTCACGCACGGTATCCCCACGGGTGTCGCCTTACCTTTGCCCGGGACCGTTTGCGCCTTTTGGCTCACGTATATGATAGTGTCGCTAGCATCCATATGATAAGGAGCCCGGGCTGACATGACTAGTCGTAAACCCAAAGTGGCACAGACTTACAAGGACAGGCATCCATGACCCAGCATCGAACGTGTCGGTCATCAGCGAGTGAATCCAGGCTGTAGCACTGGGCTAGCAGGACTCCGGTGAACCGGGCTGTAGCGGGCTAACAGGACTCCGGTATTCATCGCGTGACATTTCCCCGAAGGGACAGACACAGGAACGAAGAAGGACACATGCCGGCCAGCCTAAGTGTTCCGGAGCAGTAGCAAGCTACCATGGCTCAGTGGAAACACTAGGAGACATTTCCCGGTAAGAGAGGCTACTAAAGATAAACAACTAGATGGTCAGATCCCACACATACCAAGCATTTCAATAACATACACACAATATGCTCGATATGTGCAAATACAACATGGCATCACAACATGACTCTACAAATCAAGTATTTATTCAATAGGCTCCGAGGAGCGAGATATTACAAACATGGGTCTCATGACCCAACATTCAGAGCATACAAATCAAGCACAAGCGGAAGCTATCATGTCTGAGTACAGACATCTATAAATGAAAAAGGCTGAGAAGCCTGACTATCTACCAAATCCTGCCGAGGCACAAGATCGTAGCTGAGGTATCAAGCTAAACGTCGAAGACCACGCGGAAATACTAGTGAGACTGAAGTCTCTCTGTAAAAACATAAAATAGGCAAACGTGAGTACAAATGTACCCAGCAAGACTTACATCAGAACTATCTACATATGCATCATTATCAACAAAGGGATGGTGGGGTTTAACTGCAGCAAGCCAGCTTTGACTCGGTGGCTATCCTGAACTACGACTGCGAGTAACTTTTTTGAGGTGGCGCACACGAGTCCACATATTCACCATATCAATACACCACTATGGATCCGCTCCCGTCTCCCTACGAGAACGCCATCCATAGCACTCACGCTTATCTTGCGTATTTTAGAGTATCCACTTTCACTTGTCTATGAACTGATATAAGCAACCCAGAGGTCCTTTTCCGTGGACACGGCTATTCGAATAGATTAGGTTAACCCTGCAGGGGTGTACTTCTTCACACACGCTCTCACCACTTACCGCCGTTTACACGACGTGTACTCGGCAACCTTCAAGTGGAAGCCCAACGTGGGTGTCGGCCACGGCCTGCCTAAACACTCAAGTCTCTAGTCCAGGTTTATCGCCTATTCGGGTTCCATCCATGAGGAGATCCGGCCGGAGTTTCGCTCACAGCCCCAAACGATGTGTACAGGGTTCCGTGACACCAAACGGGTGCCCGGTTTACCCGGCCACGTGCCTACCGCATCACAGCCCACCCCTACGGTCAGCGCTGTCCACGGCCTCCAGCATACTACAAACACCAGAAACTACTTGCAACTCCTGGACAGAGGACAAGGGTGATTAAGAAGCCGAGAGGGTCCATTGGTTTCGGGCCCAATGCGTGGTAGTAGCTGAATCATGGATCACAAACACAGAACTCAGTTCCTGAGGACGGCTGCAATGAGACAACCCACCATGTACTCCTACATGGCCTCTCACCGCTACCTTTACCAAATCGTATTCACACACCTAGCTCACACACAGTAGGACATGTTCACACACCTCTGATTCATCCCCGATGAATCAGACCTGACTCAACTCTAAGCAGTAGTAGGCATGACAAACAAACATGAATGAGTAGGCACAACAGGGCTCAAACAACTCCTACTCATGCTAGTGGGTTTCATCTATTTACTGTGGAATGACAGGTCATGCAAAGGATAAAAGGGTTCAGCTACCGCAGCAAGTAACAGATGAATCGATGTTGTCCTAATGCAGTAAAAGAGAGCAGGAGCGAGAGAGTGGGATTTTATCGGAATGAACAAGGGGGTTTTGCTTGCCTGGCACTTCTGAAGATAACATTGAGTCTTCATCAGTGTCAACGATCACATCATCGGTACACGTCTATCGAGAGGGGACAATTACCGGCAAATACAGAAAAACACGATCAGTGCAATGCACAATATGATGCATGATCATGACATGGCAAAATGAATGTGTTTTGGGCTAATGCAACTAAAACCAGATTAAATGAAGTTGGTTTGAATCCAAGATTCAAATTCAAACTCCATATGTGATTATTCAAATGCCATGTAATTGATTTGTGCTAAACAGCAGCTATAAGTTGTTCTAACATGCATGAAAATGGTACAGATGGATTCCTTGAATTTTTCTGATAATTTTTCATGTATAATTTATTTAATTTGGAGTTACGGTTAATTTTCTATGATTTTTAGAAGTTTTAGGCATTTTCTGGAATTAATAAATCATTTAAGAATTATTTAAATTCCAGAAACATTTACTACGTCAGCAGTGCGTCACCGTGACGTCAGCAGGTCAACAGACGCTGCTGCTGGTCAAACCTGACGTGTGGGGGCCACACGTCAGTGACACAGGGCTGTTTCACTCACTGACAGGTGGGACCGGTCAACGTTGACTTGACTAAGTCAAAATCTGACACATGGGGTCCACAGATTAGCACTAATCTAAACAGAAAAATTAAACTAACCTAATTAGGCTCGGGGCCCACATGGCAGTGGCTCATAGGGTGATTAGCCCCTAACTAAGTGGCCACATCGGCCCGCCGGAGTTTGGCCGGCGGTGACCACAGAGCACGGCGGGGCACGCCGGACTTGCGCTAGGGGCATCGGATTTGCGCGCTGAGGGCACCGGGGCGTAGCCCGGGCTCTCCCGCATCTGATGGGGTAGGTGGGAGGCTGCGGGGACGCCGGGGCTCGTCGGAACGGAGCTCGCGACAGCGCCGGAGTTCGGTGAGTGCGGGGTTGGCGCTGTGGTGCACGGGAGGGCGAGTTAGGATATGCGTTAGGCTCCTGGTGGCTTCCTGAGTGCGGTGACACGCTCCGAGACGAGCTCAAGCGGCTGTAGTGACGGCGGTGACGAGGTCAGCGGCGGCCGGAGTTCGGCCGCGGCGGAGCTATGGCCTAGAGCTTGCAAACGCGAGGGGAGAGAGAGGGGTTCTGCACGGAGGCTCACCGCGGAGCTGTAGGGAGGGTTAGTGGGCTCGGGGGCGGCCGGAGTGCAGCGAATCGACGGCGACGATCTCCGGTGGCCGAGGAGGGGAACGGCGACGTGGGCGGCGATGCAGGGTTTCCGGAGGGCCGTGGATCGGTGGGGAGGAAGAGAGGGTCGAGGCGGAGCTCGCAAGCACAGCGAGGGGTCGAGGGGGAGACGGTGGCCGCGACGTTACGGTGGCGCGGCTGCGGCTGCGCTCGGCGAGTGAGAGAGAGAGGAAGCAGAGGAGAGATACAAGGGAGAGGGAGAGAGCGAGGGGGTCCAGGGGGGTCGGGGCGGCGCCGAGGAGATGACGCGCGGCGTCGCGGTGGACAGGCGATGCAGACGAGCAGGGTGGTGGCGTGGCGAGCTCGGGCGCGCGCGCCGTGTCCCTCCTCTGCCTACTGGCGCGAGGAGGAAGGCGACAGGGAAGGGAGGCGGCGGTGGGCTGGGCCAGCGGGAGGAGCTGGCCAGCTGGGCCGGCTACAAGTAAGTGGCCCAGGTAGGCTTCTATTCTTTTTATTTTTTTCTCTCTGTTTTGTTTTAATTCTGTTTTCTATTTTGCAGGTTTGTTTTGAATTTGGTTTTGAAACCAATTCAATTTATTTTGCTTCTGACAATATTTTTAGGAGCTAAAAAGAATTAAAACAATGCTCCACAAAAATATTTCAGAATTATTGGACCTATATTTATTTAACAGTAGATATAAGTCCAATTCAAATAGCTATTGATTTAATTTAAATACCCAAAATAAATGTTTCTGAGATACCGAAAATATTGGTTTGGATTTTACCTCTTGCCAATATTTCCAGAGGATAACAAGAACATTTTCTTGGACTTATTTGAAGCAATTTTTATCTTGATCATTTTTTTTAAAGGATTCTGAGGCTTTGAAAATTCCTCAATTCAAATTTCATTTGAATTAAAACATGAAGCTCACATGAGGTCTAGCCTAATGCATAACAGGACCAGGGATGTGACAAATATAGCCTGAATAGTACTTTTATATAGCGTATTTTTTTTCATGAATCCTTGACCCAGGATACAATGAAAGCCATTCTCTGACAAATATAAGCACAAATACTTTGTCACGTTAATATCAAAAAATATTCGGAATTTTTTGAACTTTGACTGAATTACTTTTTTTTTTTGCATATAATAATTGAGTGAAAATAAATAGAAATTAGCTAGATGCAAGAGAGGTTGAAAACTTCACAGTTGTTATGGTTTTTGAATTCGAGGATCCCCATGGACAGGATTGAACCTTATTGGACATTATTTCCACACAGATTCTTCTTTCTTATTTTATATAAGCATGTTCTCGAAGGGCTTGGCTGATATAGTGCATTTCTATTTAATTTACCTTCTTTTGTTCTCTTTACGAGAGTGTGTATTATTCTCCTAAGTCAAACTTCATTACGTTTGACCAACTGTATCTTATACAAAAATATACAAGACCAAATTTAATCCATTAGATTCATACACAGATTTACATATAAGCTTGGTCAAACTTTAAAATGTTTGACTTCAAAAAATCAACTTCAACTATTTTGAAACGGGGGGCGTTTTCAGGTTATAGCCTAATCATCTCCTCAGGGCATGTACAATGGTTCTATCTTAAAAGTGCCATGTAGGATAAATGCTGAGGTGGAGGAGAGAGAAATCGTAAGATAAGGCTTGTCTTCTCTTATTTAAGAGAAAACAAGAGATGATCTCTTAGCACAATTTGTCTCACCATGTTTTTAGGAACAACTAATATTGAAGATAAGGCTAAGAAATGACCCATTGTAGACATGTTTTTTGTCATCTCTAATTTACATGCAAGACTTAAGATAAGACTATCTTATCAACCATTGTGCATGCCCTCAGTATGGTAATCCAAGTATAAAACATGAAACAGTTACAAAATTATACCAGTAATAGATAAAGACATAATGGACGCAGATTCATTGCCTTTCCAAAGCACCCAAACTGGACTGTCAACAAAATTATCACCGATCGCAATCTATCTCCAAGTCACATCTTTGGCAAGATTCAGTGAACCCCCACGCTTTCTCCTCATGCAGCTTCAAATGGCCAAGAGTCTCCCATCTTTTAGAGATCACAAAAAACCTGGCTGAAAAACAAACCCCCAATCTCCAGAGTCTCCCATCTTCCAGAGATCACAAAAACCAAATCCCCAATCTCCCAGTCTTACAATCTTCCATATAAATCACAAAAACCTGGTTGAAAACCAAATCCCCGACCTCCCAAGTCTTACAACCTTCCATAAATCACAAAATCCTGATTGAAAACCAAATCCCCAATCTCCTAATCTTCCATAAATCACAAAATCCTGATTGAAAACCAAATCCCCAATCTCCCAAGTCTTACAATCTTCTATAAATCACAAAAAACAGGTTGAAAACCAAACCCCAGATCGTCCATTCCAAGGCCTGGGGATTTGCTAAGGGCGTCGTACAATTTGCTTAGAGATACCCAACCTTCTAATAAGATGACTGGAATGTGATCCTCTACCAAAATAAGGCAGTAACACCAGCAACAATGCATGCATATATGTTGACATCACCCGTCCGGTCCAACACACACACCATCGATCGGGTTGCAGGCGAGGAGATTTGGGTGGGTTTTGGTGAGCGTACCTCGCGGATCTGGGCGCTCCTTCTTCCTCGCGCGGCTAGGGTTCCTCGCTCGCCTCCGCCTCGGGAGCGCCTGTACGCCGCCCGTGTGCGTCCGATGTTGCGACTTCGCTGAAGCGACGCGCACACGGGCCGGCCCAATCATCTGGCTGTGAGCGAAAAAACGAAAAAAGAAAATGCGTCGAATCAAGTGAGGCTAACCAGCCGAGCTAGCTACCACGACCATTCTACATGCAGCGCCAACCATAAAGTAGAATGTACAGGGGCAAATCCTTAAAAAAAGTTTCAACATTTTTATAATATACGTTGAAGAAATTTTAAAATACAGTGAACGTTTTTGTGAAAAAATACTGAACAAATTTAAAATACTAAAATGGACATTCGATGGGTATGCGCTAAACAATTTTTTAATATATGATGAACAAAACTTAAATACACAATGAACATTTTCTAAATATATGTTGAACAATTTCATAATATACAATAAACATTTTTTGAAATACACAATGAACATTTTCTAATATACGTTGAACAACTTAATAATACATAATGAACATTTTTGTAATACATAATGAACATTTTCTAATATATGTTGAACAATTGAATAATATACAATGAACATTTTTGTAATACACAATGAATAATTCTACAGTGCAAGGTGAACTATGTCATAATATATGATGAGCATTTTCTTAATACATTGAAGATTTTTGTAACACACGGTGAACTTTTTATACGAATACACAATAATGAGAAGAAGAACAGAAACAGGAAATAAAAAAGGAAACGTAAATGAAAGAAAATGAAAGGACAAAAAGGAATCAAAACAGAAAAATAAAAAACCAGAACAAAACAACTGAAAACCGGCCAAAACCGTGAAAAAACTGGAAGCAACAAAACCATAGAAGAAAAACGAGAAAACCCACAAGAAACAAGGTAAACAGCAGCGAACGAAATCCGTACCTGGGCCGGCCCAAGTGGCGACTTGCTTCAGTGAAGGCTCCTCCTTTTGACGCCTGCGGGCGTCAAATAGGATTTGCCCTCCGCCTCTGCCGAGAAGAATGGAGGGGGTGGTTTTCCTTGGGATCCGATGCAAGCAGGCCCGGCCCAACTATGCGCTTGTTCTAATTTTTCTTTTCACAAAAGAGGCCCGGCTCTTTCTTTCTCTCTTTTTTCCCCCTTTGGCAGAGCTATATATATATATATATATATATATATATATATATATATATATATATATATATATATATATATATATATATATATATATATATATATATATTATATTTTGAGAACAAATATAAAGCAGGGCTAGTTATCCTGACCTGAGGGAGAGAATTCTTCTCCATTGCTCTCTAGGGCACATCGTCTACATGGTACGTCAATCATCTTTCTCCCTGTTTTCATCGCTCCCAATTGCCACGACCCACATGCCATTGATCCCTAATGGAAAATCCCCCTTTCCAAATACCGATGAGAATGTCCATAAATTTATTGAATTGCGTCTCAAAAGATCCCCCAACACATTGATTAGGTAGCACTAGGCTCAAAAAATATCTTACATTATGAGACGGAGTGAGTACCTGATGTCCTTCCTCTGCCAGCACACATCAAATAAGTGACTCTGCTTGTCCCTATACAACATAAGCAAATGACACTAGGTGTCCCTTCGATACTACTCACTCACTCTTTAAACAAATATAAGACTTTTTTAGATTGATCTAAAAACTCTCTCTTTTTTGCGGATTAAAATTGTCTTGTATTTCTTCACGGAGGGAGTACTATTCTATTATTAAATCAAGGAATCTTCTAAAACATTTACTAACCCTGTCTCCAGACAATAACAATTGGTAGATATATAGCGGTGTTGCTTGCCCGAGAGCCAAAAATCCGCGTCCACCTCACGTGTGGTCGCCTCGTATGAGAACTAGGGTTTGTGTGGAACGCGGGACGTGTGAGCTAGTCTCCAAACAAAGACCCAGGCCTCTGATGGTATCTTGACTTTCCACAAGAGTGTCCATGATTTTCTGTCAGCCAAGGAATTGGAATTACCCGGCCGATGTTCGAGCGAATCCTCCCGCTGAGCCTTGATTGATGTGATTATTCGATAATGCTAGTATAAGAAAGCAAACCACTACTATAAGTACTGTTGCAAACCTATTCATATTTTGTTTTTGCATTATATTTACTGTATTCCAACTTTTCTATGGCAAAACACTCATCAAAGAAAATCATAGAATCATCAAAACAAGCACACAACGCAAAGAAAATAGAATCTGTCAAAAACAGAACAGTCTATAGCAATCTGAATATTTTGAATACTTTTGTAACTCCAAAAATTCTGAAAAAATAGATTGGCGTGAGCAATTTTCCTATTAATCTTCTACAAAAAGAGTCAACTCAAAGGCACTCTTCTATTAAAAATGACAAATCTCTTGAGCGCAAAAGTTTCTATTTTCCAGCAAGATCAAATCAACTTTCACCCAAATCATCCCAAAGGCCTTGCTTGGCACAAACACTAATTTAAACCATAAAAACACATCTAACCAGAGGTATAATTGGGTATTTTATTGAAAACACTAAGAAAACCAAAAAGCAAAAAGATACAAGTTGGGTTGCCTCCCAACGAGCGCTATCATTTTACGCCCCTAGCTAGGCATAACGCGTAGGATCTAAGTTTTGCCATCCTTATCATTGTTTTCCTTGGAGGTGTTTGTGTCGGGAGGTTTTGTAAATAAAACATAAAACACATTATCCATGGAAACCTTAGCACTACCAAGTTGCTTTTTATCATAACCCCTTTGATTTTCGGCAGTGATCCAAGAATAGTGTTGATTGACATCATTAAAAACTTGTTGGATCATATCTAAAACGGGGACTTGCTTTTTAAGATTCTCATCAAAGATTTGTTATCTCCAAGCAAATGTCTCAAAGCATAATCATTATTATAAAGAATTTCATCAATCACGGGGTTTTTCACGATTCATGCCATAAAAATCAAAGATTTCCCTAGCTTCCCGTATTATGTAGTCAAATTCATTCATCAAAACAAGAGTGGCTAACTTTTTAGCTTTATGATTCTTTATAACGGGCAATTCAGAGAACAATCTTTGCAAGGTGGGATGAGTACGAATAAATCTAGTTTCAAGTTTCAGAACAAGTGCCGAAATAGCTTCCGCATAAGATTTAGTTCTTTTAAGTATAGGAATATCATCAAGACTTAGTTTCCCGACACAATTGAAAAACTCTTGGATATATTATTTTCCCATAAAATTCCCTTGCCCCAAGACAAAGTTTTGGCATCTAGATTACTCGTACGCTCCATTCTAGGAGTTAGGCCATCATCTGTTTCTTCGATACCAAAGTCACTCATGGTGACGAGTTCAAGAAAATAAGAGATTCAACAAGAAAACGGCGAACGAAAAAGAGGGCGAATAAAACGACAAATTTTTGTGAAGTGGGGGAGAGGAAAATGAGAGGCAAATGGCAAATAATGTAAATTGCGAGGAGAACAGATTTGTGATTAGGACCTGGTTAATGTTGAAGAGCCTCCCCGGCAATGGCGCCAGAAATTGCTTTTGATGTCTGCTAGAACTATGTCGGTATTTCCCCAAAGAGGATGATGCAGTATAGCGACGGTAGGTATTTCCCTCGGTGGTGAGACCAAGGTTATTCAACCAGTAGGAGAACCTCCTCACATCACGTAAACAACACCTGCACACACGAGGTGATGTATTATGGAACGAGTAAAGAGACTTGCTGGTAACGATATTGAACTAGGTATGAAGATACCGACGATCGAATCTCAGGAAAGTAACATATCGATGGACAAAGGGAATTATGTATGTTGTCATAACAGTTTGACTGATAAAGATCTCCGTAGAGTATGTAGGAGCCAATATGGGCATCTAGATTCCGCTATTGGTTATTGACCGGAGAGGTGTCTCGGTCATGTCTACATAGTTCTCGAACTTGTAGGGTCCGCACGCTTAATGTTCGTTGATGATATAGTGTCATATGAGTTATATGTTTTGGTGACCGAATGTTGTTCGAAGTCCCAGATGAGATCACAGACATGACGAGGAGTCTTGAAATGGTCGAGAGGTAAAGATTGATATATAGGACGATGGTATTTGGACACCGGAAGTGTTTCGGGACATACCGGGAAGGAATCGGGTCACCGGAAGGGGTTCCGGGCACCCCCCCGGCAAGTTATGGGCCTTATGGGCCAAAGGAGGGGACAGACTAGCCCACAAGGGGGCTGGTGCGCCTCCTCTCTTGTTTGGCCAGCCCAAGGGAAGAAAAAGGGGGAGGGATAGCCCCTCCCGCCTTTCCCTCTCATGGGAGAAAGGAAAGGGGGGGCACCCTCCCCTACCTTTCCCCGCACTCCAAATAAGGAAAGGGGAGCGCGGCTTGGGAGGGAATTCCTCCTACTTGCGCGCCTCCTTTGGATGCTGCTCCCTCCCTCCCACCTATATATGTGTGGGAGGGGGGCGCCTAGCACACAACAGACAATTGCCTAGCCGTGTGCGATGCCCCCCTCCACCATTTACAACCCTGGTCATATTTTTGTAGTGCTTAGGCAAAGCCCTGCAGAGATCACTTCACCATCACCGTCACCATGCCGTCATGCTGCCGGAACTCATCTACTACCTTGCCGTCTTGCTGGATCAAGAAGGCGGAGGACATCTTCAAGCTGAATGTGTGCAGAACACGGAGGTGCCATACATTCGGTACTTGATCGGTTGGAGCGCGAAGAAGTTCGACTACATCAACCGCGTTGTTAAACGCTTCTGCTTACTATCTACGAGGGTACGTAGACACACTCTCCACTCTCATTGCTATGCATCTCCATGGATAGATCTTGCGTGTGCGTAGAATTATTTTTGTTTTCCATGCAACGTTTCCCAACAAGCTCCTCCCTTCGTTCCCGAGTGCATTACACCAAATTTTCTAGCACACGAGAACGAAGGAGAAGCTACCCCCACGACAACAGTCGGGATTCTTCATCTCTGACATTTGCGACCGTCGGTGATGGTACCTACTCCTGTCATTCCAAAGTGCATTACACCAAAATGTCAAGCACCTTGTGCGGGAGTCCTGGACTAGGGGGTCCTCAAGTGTCCGATCTATTGGATGTGGGTCCGACTGATGGGCCGACAAGATACAAGACAGAAGATCACCTCTCGTATCCGGAAGGGACTCCCGTATGCGTGCATGGCAAGTATAGGTGTCCGGACATATTATTCCTTTCTGTAAAACCGATTTTGTACAACCCTAAGCCCCTCCGGTGTCTATATAAACCGGAGGGTAGATCGGAGGCATGATCACAACATTGCTAGGCTAGCTAATCTAGGGTTAGCCGAATTGATCGCGAGGTAGATCAACTCTTGTAACTCCTATACCCTCGAATATACACTACAAAAAAAATACACTTCCGTGATGATACGTGTTCGTCACAGTAGGTCGCGTTTTCTATCATACATGTATATCCATGACGATTTTATGATAGAATCAAGATAGTCATACCTGTGCTGTCGTAGAAGTGTTCCATGACATTACCAAAATTATCATCACAGAAGTGTCCACTTCCATGACGATAAATCGCGCATCACAGAAGTGCTTTCGTCAAGGGTGACCGAGACGTGACATCCACCATAATGGAACATCGTTAAGCTATCGAGTCCAGTTTTGGAACCGATAGCCCGTTAACAACCCGGACCAATGGGAAATTTCCACGTGTAAAATTCTGATTGGCTGGAGGAAACACGTGTCAGCTTGTCAGTGGGCGAGATGTCGCCCATCCATTGGAAGAGACTTGCCTATGATACTTCGACACGTGGCAGGGCCCAACAGAGGCTCATATAGGTTAAAAAGGCCGGCCCAGTCAAAGGCCCGTAGTACTTACTCAAGTACTAGTGGGCCAGCCCAACAACAGCATGTTTAATAAAGGCCCATTTACAGCCTGAAGCCAGATCTAACCCGTTAATTGTTCGCCGAATATTTGGGCCCAATTAGAGCCCAGTGAGTTTCGACCTGTTAGCGGCCCGATGTAGACATGGGCCCATTTCAGCCCGGTGTGACTTTTGGCCTGCGAATGGCTTAAGCTGCCCATGGGTCATATATGGTCCGACGGGACATCAGGCCCACTAACGGCCCGTGATAAAGGTGGCAACAGTTCATCCCAACGTGACTTTGGGCCCGTTAAAGGCCTGTCGTATAATTCGGCCCGTTGATGCCTGTACTAAGCTTTCGGCCTCTTAAAGGCCCATGATATCAGTGGGCCAACTAAGGCCCGAGATATGTTTCGGCCTAGTAACGGCCCGTCATATAACTGGCCCCAAAAAGGCCCGGTCTACATATCAGCCTGCTGAAGGCCCGTGGACGACTAGTGAAAATTAAGGCCCAACATGCATTTCAGCCTGCTAAAGGCCCAAGGTTTCATTTGGGCCGTAACAGGCCAGTAGAATATTCAACCTGCTAGTGGCCGAACGCTACTTGGGCCAAACTAAGCGCTGGGTCCACAAAAGGCCCAACTAAAATATAGGCCAGAGTAAGTTGTGGGCCTGGCGCAAAGTGTGAAGGCCCCAATCATTCGGGCCCAAGAAAGATGCAGGCCGACCCAATTATGGCCCGCTAAAAACCAGGCCATTAGAGGCGAATGTTTTGGCCCGGTCGACTACATTAGATTTTTTTTCAGATAGCGAATGATGGCAGTAACTAGTAGGAATTAAGAACAAACCTACTCTATACAATAAAAAAATTACGGCATAGTAACTAAGAATAAACCTACACTATACAATAAAGGATTTATGCTATATTACATCCACTGGGCATCGAAGTTCGCCACCAGTGATCATAAAGCGCAATGAAGAAGCAGATTACAAAAACTGGCACCATTGCAGTGTAACAAAATAATACTGAACCGAGACCACTTCCAAGACAGTTCAAGAAAGGTTAGCTTTGCGCGGGAACTGCTGCGCAAGCTGATGAGCAAGGCTAGGAGACTGGCCTAGCACGTTGGTCATAGCTTCCAGGTGTAGCTGTTTAGCAATGATGTTCTCATTGGTGTTCTCCGCAATCTTTCTTAGAGATAGGACTTCAAGTCGAAGTTGAGTTGCAAAATGCCTTTCTGCTAGAACTTGGGACTGAAGAGGTCGAACAGATTCAGACAACGAATTCTGTGAGCTGTTTGACTGCTAGTCTCAAGTAACTTGAACACTGCATCAAGACAAGACTTGGGGGTTGTCTTGCTATCTTCAAGATGTTTTGCCTTCTTTGCTGCAATATATGTTGGGTTTGTCTCACATCCTTCAGCAGACTTGTGCATGCCATCAGGCATATCACCCTGAAACAAGCAAAGAGATGACAGGTTTTGCACGTGTATAAACAAAGATGATAACTGTGCTGTCAATTCCATCCAATTTCAAATTAGAAAATAAAGAGTAAGTTCAAAATATCAATAGCATAATTTGGCATTGCTCATAATGCGGGGAGCTTCACCACACTACTGGATTACCATGTCAACATAACAAGAATAGATGAAGGGCAAAGACAACCATTGTATCTATTTTGGTTAATGTGCATGGCATGTTGTTCATATCATCAGCCACATCAGTAAGATAAAACAGGAGATGACAAGGTGCAAACGTGGGCTGCTTTACCACACACTGGATTATAGATCCACAAAAACAAGTATACATATAGGGAGTATTGAGTAATGTGCATGGTATGAATAAGGAATTTGGTTTTACAACTAAAACTTAGAACTCACGGTTCTTGCGAAGATGCATTTTGATAGAAATAGCAAACTAAACAGCAGTAAATGATAGGGAGTATGAGCAAATTAAACAGCAGTTGTGGATAAAGGCTTTAGAAGGACTGACTTACATTAACAGTTAACACCGGCTTTATAATGCCCTTCTCTATGTCAAGGGAAGGATAACTCAAGAATTTCAGCACATAATCTTCTTCATAAGCATTGCCTGTACTCTATATTTTGTAGAGAGTAATTATAGATATGATAATATTGGAAGGGATAGAGGATAATGAAGATAAGGTGCAGATTGATGCTACATAATCAACTACCAATCCCTGTAAGTACAAGCGTTACAGGACAAAATGTACTGACAAGAGCAATGGGCTACACTTCTGCACTGGCATTGTCTGTGTATTCTACTTTTTGGTAAGATTAAATATAGATCTGATCTTTTTTATTAAATGGTGGGCGAGGGAGATAAGATGCAGAATGCTTCACAATGAACCAATCCCTCTTCCCATAATACAAGAGTGTTTTGAACATGGTGTACTGTACAAAACATTCTTATATTATGGGATGGAGGGAGTAGCTGTTAATGTAAGTACAATGATAGACGACGTTCAGTCCTTACAAGAGGACTGCAGAG
The DNA here is from genome assembly GCF_002162155.2 of Triticum dicoccoides. Lineage (NCBI taxonomy): Eukaryota > Viridiplantae > Streptophyta > Magnoliopsida > Poales > Poaceae > Triticum > Triticum dicoccoides. The sequence continues at coordinate 702,409,285 of NC_041381.1, forward strand.
CTAAACCTCTTCAAAAGCACTGGGTTGATTCTAAATTTATGTAAGAGTCCATAGGATCTTATTATGTCCACCAAATGGACGATAACGAGGCTAACATGTGCAGTGATGCTACATAATCAAACAGCTATGAAAGTAAGTATGGTCATACAGGGCAAGAGGTACTCACAATCGCAATGCAGTGTGCAGTATAGTTGCGAGATTCTGTGGTCCCTTGAGAAGGAATGTTCTTCTGCTAACAGTTTTCGTACAAGTGAGACGTTAAGGCAAATGCGCAAATGTAGTTCAAATTGTGATGTGATATCATAGGCAGTACCTTACGCTGCAGTATTCCAGTCACCGTTGGATAAATGTAGCACCGGAGACTTTACAGAAATTTCGTTTAGAGGCTTGCCATCGAAGTGCGCTTGCCTCAGGTAGGAACGATACTTCATCAACGAGTGCTTGAAAAGCGCAACCAACCCTTGCTCGTCTTCACAATCCAGTTTGGTCCTCGCCTACTTAAAAGAATGAAATCTTGTGTCTTCTGTCAGCAGAAACATATGCAGTAATGACCATGAATAACATTAGTACATTACTTACGCGTAAGTTGCGGAGGAAGACTGGAAATTATTCTGTGTCTGCGGTATAATCTTTCCATGATGGAAAGATGCACACAAAGTTCCTGACAACAATATAAGCTTCGTCTTCTAAAATGGGAAGAAATGGAATAGGGGTCCTATTTTCTGCAATTGGGGCTCTCTCTGGTTCGAAAAGGTATTTGGCAACTGGATTTGGTGTACTCTTTGCTGGAATGGGGGTTTTGCGTCGTAGAGTTGGTGCTATGTCAACTGGCATCATCATACTGTTTTCTGCAGTTGGGGTCTGCTGAGTTGGGGCATCAGAAATGACCAGCGTAGTAGGGCTAGAGTCTGCTAGAGTTGGGGTGTTTTGTGGGTCAAGTGATATTGCAACTACACCTAATGGGCTATTTGATTTATCAGGTGCCACTACCTTTTCCAAATACTTTGCTTGTGCTCCTCCGCGATCAGCAATCGCCCTCTTCCTTTTGAATGTATGATACACAAGAACAACATTTGAATGGATAAATATGGTATGATGACACATGGAATATGTACTGAAAATGGATAGGCAGGGCGCTTTCACATACACGATGTGTAAACTAAGCTAATGGCAGTGCAACAAAGTAGAAGCAATGCAAAGCATCAGTTGCAAGATATGTGCGAGCAATATAACCTTGGAAAGTTAGAGCAAGCACCTAGATGGGTGAATAAGATAGGGCATCTGCCTCTGACTCCTCCACTAGGGAGCTACATTGTCTTAGGTCTCCCTCTAGCTCAGAATCACTGTTAGGATCATATTCTGAGCATGAATCTGTAGGTGGAGAGCGTTTGCATTGCATTGCATCCAGACTTGATTTCAGTCCCTTAATGCCAAGTTTGACAACCATGGCATTGTTCTGCTTTATTCTTTTCATGCGCGCAAGCTCATAATCATTATGATGCTGTTCAGAATCTGAGATTCATGAAAACATAAAAAGTAGTCAGATTATCTATGGAATGCATTGCGGATTCAACTCGAAGACTGTCTCCCTATAAACCCCTGCATATGCAAAGTTTACCCCCCAACCGTGCTGACCAGACCACACACAAAAATACAAACCCCTTATGTCTCTATAACAGGCAGACACACATTTCAAAACTGAAGTAGGAACATTAGAATCATATCAAATTTGTACTTGAACAAATAAACTAAGGAATTATGAGTGGCATAATGTTTAGCTTCAAGGGTGGAATGTTGGTAGTACGACACAAAGCAAGTAGGCAGATTGTATTCCATGTAAAAGATCGAAGCCTATGTAAAAGCTGGAAATGACACTTTCTTTCTATACAATACAGTGTTTGTTGCCCACACATGATGGAAGATATCAGATAGAGAAATACTATTCACTCATGTCTACGGTTCCAGTATTTTGAAACAGGGTGGTCCACCCTAAAAGAATATTGACAACAAATATGACAAGGCAAGCATAGATGTAGTGAATGAATCATTTACTTGTGAGCTTACTAGGTGATACGTCTGCAACGTATCTATAATTTATGAAGTATTCATGCTATTATATTATCCATCGTAGATGTTTTATATGCATTTATATGCTATTTATATGATTTTTGGGACTAACCTATTAACCTAGAGCCTAGTGCTAGTTTCTGTTTTTTCCTTGTTTTTGAGTTTTACACAAAAGGAATAGCAAACAGAGTCCAATTGACGTGCCAATTTTTGATGATTTTTTTGAAGGAAATATGCCCTAAATGCAATAATAAAGTTATTATTTATTTCCTTATATCATGATAAATGTTTATTATTCATGCTAGAATTGTATTAACTGGAAACTTAGTACATGTGTGAATACATAGACAAAACCTATAGTCCCTAGTATGCCTCTACTTGACTAGCTCGTTAATCAAAGATGGTTATGTTTCCTAACCATAGACATGTGTTGTAATTTGATGAACGGGGTCACATCATTAGGAGAATGATGTGATGGACATGACCCATCCATTAGCTTAGCATTATGATCGTGTTAGTTTCATTGCTACTGCTTTCTTCATGACTTATACAAGTTCCTCAGACTATGAGATTATGCAACTCCCGAATACCGGAGGAACACTTTGTGTGCTACCAAACGTCACAACGTAATTGGGTGATTATAAAGGTGCTCTACAGGTGTCTCCGATGGTGTTTGTTGGGTTGGCATAGATCGAGATTAGGATTTGTCACTCCGATTGTCGGAGAGGTATCTCTGGGCCCTCTCGGTAATGCACATCACTATAAGCCTTGCAAGCAATGTGACTAATGAGTTAGTTGCGGGATGATGCATTTCGGAGCGAGTAAAGAGACTTGCCGGTAACGAGATTGAACTAGGTATTGAGATACCGACGATCGAATCTCGGGCAAGTAACATACCGATGACAAAGGGAACAACGTATGTTGTTATGCGGTTTGACCGATAAAGATCTTCGTAGAATATGTAGGAGCCAATATGAGCATCTAGGTTCCGCTATTGTTTATTGACCGGAAATGAGTCTCGGTCATGTATACATAGTTCTCGAACCCGTAGGGTCCGCACGCTTAACGTTCTGTGATGATTTGTATTATGAGTTATGTGATTTGATGACTGAAGTTTTTTTGGAGTCCCGGATGAGATAGGGGACATGACGAGGAGTCTCGAAATGGTCGAGCCATAAATATCGATATATTGGAAGGCTATATTCGGACATCGGAAAGATTCTGAGTGATTCGGGTAGTTATTGGAGTACCGGAGAGTTACGGGAATTCGCCGGGAGAAGTATTGGGCTTTATTGCGCCATATGGGAAAGAGAGAGGGGCTGCCTAGGGCAGGCCGCACGCCCCCCAAAGGCCTAGTCCGAACTGGACTAGGGGGAGGGGCGGCGCCCCCTCCTTCCTTCTCTTCTCTCTTCCCTTTCCTTCTCTCCTACTCCTACTACTTGGAAGGGGAGGAATCATACTCCCGGTGGGAGTAGGACTCCCCAGGGCGCGCCATAGAGAGGGCTGACCCCTCCCCTCCTCCACTCCTTTATATACGGAGAAAGGGGGCATCCCATGAACACAGAAGTTGATATGTTGATCTATTCCAGCCGTGTGCGGTGCCTCCTCCACCATATTCCACCTCGGTCATATCGTAGCAGTGCTTTGGCGAAGCCCTGCATCGGTAGCAACATCATCACCGTCACCACGCCGTCATGCTGACGGAACTCACCCGTGAAGCTCTACTGGATCGGAGTTTGCGGGACGTCATCGAGCTGAACGTGTGCTGAACTCGGAGGTGCCGTACATTCGGTACTTCGATCGGTTGGATCGTGAAGACATACGACTACATAAACCGCGTTGTGTTAACGCTTCCGCTTTTGGTTTACGAGGGTACGTGGACTCACTCTCTCCACTCATTGCTATGCATCACCATGATCTTGCATGTGCATAGGAGCCATGTTTATGCATCACCATTTTTTTAAATTACTATGTTCCCCAACAGTGGCATCCGAGCCATGTTTATGCGTAGATGTTATATGCACGAGTAGAACACAAGTGAGTTGTGGGCGATACAAGTCATACTGCTTACCAGCATGTCATACTTTGGTTCAGCGGTATTGTTAGATGAAGTGGCCCGGACCGACATTACGCGTACGCTTACGCGAGACTGGTTATACCGACGTGCTTTGCACACAGGTGGCTAGTGGGTGTCAGTTTCTCCAACTTTAGTTGAACCGAGTATGGCTACGCCCGGTCCTTGTGAAGGTTAAAACAACACTAACTTGACGAAATATCATTGTGGTTTTGATGCGTAGGTAAGAACGGTTCTTGCTCAGCCCGCAGCAGCCACGTAAAACTTGCAACAACAAAGTAGAGGATGTCTAACTTGTTTTTGCAGGGCATGCTGTGATGCGATATGGTCAAGACATGATGCTATATTTTATTGTATGAGATGATCATGTTTTGTTACTGAGTTATCAATAACTGGCAGGATCCATATGGTTGTCGCTTTATTGTATGCAATGCAATCGCCCTATAATTGCTTTACTTTATCACTAAGCGGTAGCGATAGTCGTAGAAGCAATAGTTGGCGAGATGACAATGATGCTACGATGGAGATCAAGGTGTTACGCCCGTGACGATGGTGATCATGACGGTGCTTCGGAGATGGAGATCACAAGCACAAGATGATGATGCCATATCATATCACTTATATTGATTGCATGTGATGTTTATCCTTTATGCATCTTATTTTGCTTTGATTGACGGTAGCATTATAAGATGATCTCTCGCTAAATTTCAAGGTGAAAGTGTTCTCCATGAGTTTGCACCGTTGCCAAAGTTCGTCGTGCCGAGACACCACGTGATGATAGGGTGTGATAAGCTCAACGTTCATCTACAACGGGTGCAAGCTAGTTTTGCACACGCAGAATACTCGGGTTAAACTTGACGAGCCTAGCATATGCAGATATAGCCTCGGAACACTGAGACCGAAAGGTCGAGCGTGAATCATATAGTAGATATGATCAACATAGTGATGTTCACCATTGAAAACTACTCCATTTCACATGATGATCGGAACTGGTTTAGTTGATTTGGATCACGTGATCACTTAGATGATTAGAGGGATATCTATCTAAGTGGGAGTTCTTAAGTAATATGATTAATTGAACTTTAATTCACCATGAACTTAGTCCTGATAGTATTTTTTAAATTATGTTGTAGATCAATAGCTCGCGTTATAGCTTCCCTATGTTTTTATATGTGTTCCTAGAGAAAACTAAGTTGAAAGATGATAGTAGCAATGATGCGGACTTGGTCCGTGATATGGGGTTTATCCTCATTGCTGCACAGAAGAATTATGTCCTTAATGCACCGCTAGGTGACAGACCTATTGCAAGAGCAGATGCAGACATTATGAACGTTTGGCTAGCTCAATATGATGACTACTTGATTGTTAGTGCACCATGCTTTACGACTTAGAACCGGGACTTCAAAAAACGTTTTTGAAACATCATGGAGCATATGAGATGTTCTAAGAGCTGAAATTGGTATTTTAGACTCATGCCCGTGTCAAGAGGTATGAGACCTCTGACAAATACTTCGCCTAAAAGATGGAGGAGAATTGGTCAACTAGTGAGAAAGTGCTTAGATTGTCTGAGTACTACAATCGCTTGAATCAAGTGGGAGTTAATCTTCCATATAAGATAGTGATTGACAGAGTTCTCTAGTCACCATCACTAAGTTACTAGAACTTCGTGATGAACTATAGTATGCAAGGGATGACGAAAATGATTCCCGAGCTCTTCGTGATGTTGAAATCGATGAAGGTAGAAATCAAGAAAGAGCATCAAGTGTTGATGATTAACAAGACTACTAGTCTCAAGAAAAGGGCAAAGGGAAAGAAAGGGAACTCCATGTAGAATGGCAAGCAAGTTGTCACTCCCGTGAAGGAGCCCAAAGCTGGACCAAAGCCTGAAACTGAGTGCTTCTACTGCAAAGGAAATGGTCACTGGAAGCGGAAATGCCCTGAAAATTTGGTGGATAAGAAGAATGGCAAAGTGAACAAGGGTATATTTGATATACAGGTTATTGATGTGTACCTTACTAGTGTTTATAGTAGCCCCTGAGTATTTGATACTTGTTCGGTTGCTAAGATTAGTAACTTGAAACAGGAGTTATAGAATAAACAGAGGCTAGTTGAGGGTGAAGTGATGATGTGTGTTGAAAGTGGTTCCAAGATTGATATGATCATCATCGCACACTCCCTATACTTTCAGGATTAGTGTTAAACCTAAATAAATGTTATTTGGCGTTTGCGTTGAGCATGAATATGATTTGATCATGTTTATTGCAATACGGTTAGTCATTTAAAGTCAGAGAATAATTGTTGTTCTGTTTACATGAATAAAACCTTCGATGGTCATACACCCAATGAAAATAGTTTGTTGGATCTCGATCGTAGTGATACCCATATTCATAATATTGATGCCAAAAGATGCAAAGTTGATAATGATAGTGTAACATATTTGTGGTACTGCCGTTTGGGTCATATTGGTGTAAAGTGCATGAAGAAACTCCATACTGATGGACTTTTGGAATCACTTGATTATGAATCACTTGGTACTTGCGAACCATGCCTCATGGGCAAGATGACTAAAACGCCGTTCTCCGGAACTATGCATCATAACAAGAAAATAAAGTTTCTACGATCTGATCATGGAGAAGAATATTTGAGTTATGAGTTTGGCCTTCATAAAAAACAATGTGGAATAGTTTCACAGCTCACGCCACCTGGAACACCACAACGTAATGGTGTGTCCGAACGTCGTAACCGCACTTTATTAGATATGGTGCGATCTACGATGTCTCTTACCAGGTTACCACTATCATTTTGGGGTTATGCATTAGAGACAGCTGCATTCACTTTAAAAAGGGCACCATCAAAATCCGTTGAGACGATCCCTTATGAACTATGGTTTGAACCAAAGTTGCCGTTTCTTAAAAGTTTGGGGCTGCGATGCTTATGTGAAAAAGTTTCAACTTGATAAGCTCGAACCCAAATCGGAGAAGTGCGTCTTCATAGGATACCCAAAAGGAAACTGTTGGGTACACCTTCTATCACAGATCCGAAGGCAAGATATTCGTTGCTAAGAATGGATCCTTTCTAGAGAAGAGTTTCTCTCGAAAGAAGTGAGTGGGAGAAAAGTAGAACTTGATGAGGTAATTGTACCTTCTCCCTTATTGGAAAGTAGTTCATCACAGAAATCTATTCCAGTGATCCCTACACCAATTAGTGAGGAAGTTAATGATGATGATCATGAAACTTCAGATCAAGTTACTACAGAACCTCGTAGGTCTTCCAGAGTACGGTCTGCACCAAAGTGGTACGGTAATCCTATTCTGGAGGTCATGTTACTTGACCATGACGAACCTACGAACTATTAGGAAGCGATGATGAGCCCAGATTCCGCAAAATGGCTTGAGGCCATGAAATCTGAGATGGGATCCATGTATGAGAACAAAGTGTGGACTTTGGTTGACTTGCCCGATGATCGGCAAGCCGTAGAAAATAAATGGATCTTCAAGAGGAAGACGGACGATGATAGTAGTGTTACTATCTACAAACTCGACATGTTGCAAATAGGTTTTCGACAAGTTCAAGGTGTTGACTATGATGAGATTTTCTCACTCGTAGCGATGCTTAAGTCTGTCCGAATCATGTTAGCAAATTTCCACATTTTATGAAATCTGGCAAATGGTGATCAAAACAACATTCCTTAAATGGATATTTCTTAAAAAAGTGTTGTATTTGATGCAACAAGAAGGTTTTGTCAATCCTAAAGGTGCTAACAAAATGTGCAAGCTCTAGCGATCCATCAATGGACTGGTGCAAGCATCTCGGAGTTGGAATATACACTTTTGATGAGTTGATCAAAGCATGTGGTTTTATACAGACTTTTGGAAAGGCTTGTATTTACAAGAAAGTGAGTGGGAGCACTACAACCTTTCTGATAAGTATATGCGAATGACATATTGTTGATCGAAAATAATGTAGAATTTTCTGGAAAGCATAAAGGAGTGTTTGAAAGGAGTTTTTCAAAGAAAGACCTCGGTGAAGCTGCTTACACATTGAGCATCAAGATCTATAGAGATAGATCAAGACGCTTGATAAGATTTTTCAATGAGTACATACGTTGATACGATTTTGAAGTAGTTCAAAATGGAACAGTCAAAAAGGAGTTCTTGCCTGTGTTGCAAGGTGTGAAGTTGAGTAAGACTCAAAAACCCGACCATGCAGGAAAATAGAAAGAGAATGAAAAGTCATTCCCTATGCCTCAGTCATAGGTTCTATAAAGTATGCTATGCTGTGTACCAGACCTATTGTGTGCCTTGCCATGAGTTTGGCAAGGGGGTACAATAGTGATCTAAGAGTAGATCACTGGACATCGGTTAAAATTGTCCTTAGTGAGGATTAAGGAAATGTTTCTCGGTGATGGGGGTGATAAAGATTTCATCGTAAAGAGTTACATCGATTCAAGCTTTTACACTGATCCAGATGACTCTAAGTCTCAATCTGGATACATATTGAAAGTGGGAGAAACTAGCTAGAGTAGCTCTATGCAGAGCATTGTAGACATAGAATATTTGCAAAATACATACGACTCTGAATGTGACTGACCTGTTGACTAAGCTTCTCCCATAAGCAAAACATGATCATACCTTAGTACTCTTTGGGTGTTAATCATATTGCAATGTGAACTAGATTATTGATTCTAGTAAACCCTTTGGGTGTTAGTCACATGGCGATGTGAACTAATCACATAAATATGTGAACTATTGGTGTTAAATCACATGACGATGTGAACTAGATTATTGACTCTAGTGCAAGTGGGATACTGAAGGAAATATGCCCTAGAGGCAGTAATAAAGTTATTATTTATTTCCTTATATCATGGTAAATGTTTATTATTCATGCTAGAATTGAATTAACCGGAAACTTAGTACATGTGTGAATACATAGACAAAACCTATAGTCCCTGGTATGCCTCTACTTGACTAGCTCGTTAATCAAAGATGGTTATGTTTCCTAACCATAGACATGTGTTGTCATTTGATGAATGGGGTCACATCATTAGGAGAATGATGTGATGGACATGACCCATCCGTTAGCTTAGCATTATGATCGTGTTAGTTTCATTGCTACTGCTTTCTTCATGACTTATACAAGTTCCTCAGACTATGAGATTATGCAACTCCCGAATACCGAAGGAACACTTTGTGTGCTACAAAACATCACAACATAAGTGGGTGATTATAAAGGTGCTCTACAGGTGTCTCCGATGGTGTTTGTTGGGTTGGCATAGATCGAGATTAGGATTTGTCACTCCGATTGTCGGAGAGGTATCTCTTGGCCCTCTCGGTAATGCACATCACTATAAGCCTTGCAATCAATGTGACTAATGAGTTAGTTGCGGTATGATGCATTACGGAACGAGTAAAGAGACTTGCCGGTAACGAGATTGAACTAGGTATTGATATACCGATGATCGTATCTCGGGCAAGTAACATACCGATGACAAATAGAACAACATATGTTGTTATGCGGTTCAACCGATAAAGATCTTCGTAGAATATGTAGGAGTCAATATGAGCATCCAGGTTCCGCTATTGGTTATTGACCGGAAATGAGTCTCGGTCATGTCTACATAGTTCTCGAACCTGTAGGGTCCGCACGCTTAACGCTCTATGACGATTTGTATTATGAGTTATGTGATTTGGTGACCGAAGTTTGTTCGGAGTCCCGGATGAGATCGGGGACATGACAAGCAGTTTCGAAATGGTCGAGTCGTAAAGATCGATATATTGGAAGGCTATATTCGGACATCGGAAAGGTTCTGCGTGGTTCGGGTATTTATCGGAGTACCGGAGAGTTACGGGAATTCGCCGGGAGAAGTATTGGGCCTTATTGGGCCATACGGGAAAGAGAAAGGGGCTGCCTAGGGCAGGTCGTGCGCCCCCCAAAGGCCTAGTCCGAACTGGACTAGGGGGAGGGGCGGCGCCCTCTCCTTCCTTCTCTTCTCTCTTCCCTTTCCTTCTCTCCTACTCCTACTACTTGGAAGGGGGGAATCCTACTCCCGGTGGGAGTGGGACTCCCCAGGGCACGCCATAGAGAGGGCCGGCCCCTCCCCTCCTCCACTCGTTTATATACGAAGGAGAGGGGCACCCCATGAACACACAAGTTGATCTGTTGATCTATTCCAGCCGTGTGCGGTGGCCCCCCTCCACCATATTCCACCTCGGTCATATCGTAGCGGTGCTTAGGAGAAGCCTTGTGTCGGTAGCAACATCATCACCATCACCACGCTGTCGTGCTGACGGAACTCACCCGTGAAGCTCTGCTGGATCAGAGTTCGCGGGACGTCATCGAGCTGAACGTGTGCTGAACTCGGAGGTGCCGTACGTTCGGTACTTGGATCGGTTGCATCATGAAGACGCACGACTACATCAACCACATTGTGCTAACGCTTCCGCTTTCGGTCTACGAGGGACGTGGGCTCACTCTCTCCACTCGTTGCTATGCATCACCATCATCTTGCGTGTGCGTAGGATTTTTTTTGAAATTACTACATTCCCCAACATTTTTATGGATTAAAAGAAGCCCCCGGAGTAAAATAGTTGGGCCAGAAGAGTCCCGGGCTGTCCACGAGGGTGGGGGGCGCGCCCACCCCTGGGCATGAGCCCCTATCTCGTGGATGATTCGGAGACCCCCCTGACATGAGACCGATGCCAAAAATTCCTACAAATACAGAAACCTCCAGAAAATAACCTAGACCGGAAGGTCCACCGCTGCAAGCCTCTGTAGCCACGAGAAATCAATCTAGGCCCTCTCTGGCACCCTGCCGGAGGGGGCCATCATCACCGGAGGCCATGGGGAAGGATCTCGGAGGGGCATCATCGCCATGAAGGCCAAGGACCAGAGGGGGAACCTCTCCCCATCCAGGGGGAGGCCATGGAGGAGGAAGCACAAGGGGGAGAACTTCTCCTCCTCTCTCTCGGTGGCGCCGGAGTGCCATCGAGAGGGGAATCATCGCCGCAGTGATCGTCTTCATCAACATCACCATCATGATCACCATCCTCATCTCTTTTACGCGGTCCACCCTACTTGAACATGGTGCTTTATGCCACATATTATGATCCAATGATGTGTTGCCATCTTATGATGTTTGGAGTAGGTATCCTTTGTCTTTGGGTTGATTGATGATCTAGATTGATATGAGTTGTACGATTTATTTTGGTCCTGTCCTATTGTGCCCTCCGTGTCACGCAAGCGTGAGGGATTCCCGCTGTAGGGTGTTGAAATATATCCATGGTTTACTTATTGTCTGCGTTGCTTGAGTGACAAAAGTGAAAGATCGAGGATGTCGCCTAGAGGGGGGTTGGGGTGAATAGGCGCTTTAAAATAAATATGGTTAAGGCTTGAACAAATGCGGAATAAACCTAGCGGTTAATTTGTCAAACACAAAACCTAAAACAACTAGGCTCACCTATGTGCACCAACAACTTATGCTAAGCAAGATAAGCAACTATTTGATAGCAAGATATATGCCAAAGAACAATATGGCTATCACAAAGTAAAGTGCATAAGTAAAGGGCTCGGGTAAGAGATAACCGAGGCATGCGGAGACGACGATGTATCCCGAATTTCACACCCTTGCGAATGCTAATCTCCGTTTGGAGCGGTGTGGAGGCACAATGCTCCCCAAGAAGCCACCAGGGCCACCGTAATCTCCTCACGCCCTCGCACAATGCAAGATGCCGTGATTCCACTAAGGGACCCTTGAGGGCGGTCACCGGACCCGTACAAATGGCGACCCTTGGGGGCGGTCACCGAACCCGTACACTTTGGCAACCCTTGTGGGCGGTCACCGGTACCCGTCAAATTGCTTGGGGCGATCTCCACAACCTAATTGGAGACCCCGATGCTTGCCCGGAGCTTTACACCACAATGATTGAGCTCCAAGCACCACCAACCGTCTAGGGCGCCAAAGCACCCAAGAGGAACAAGCTCAAGGGCACCAAGCACCCAAGAGTAATAAGCTTCTCAACTTGAAACTTCCACGTATCACCGTGGAGAACTCAAACCGATGCACCAAATGCAATGGCAAGGGCACACGGAGTTCCCAAGTCCTTCTCTCCCAAATCCCATCGAAGAAACTAATGCTAGGGAGGAAAATGAGAGGAAGAACAAGAAGGAGAACACCAAGAACTCCAAGATCTAGATCCAAGGGGTTCCCCTCACATAGAGGAGAAAGTGATTGGTGGAAACGTGGATCTAGATCTCCTCTCTCTTTGCCCTCAAAAACTAACAAGAATCCATGGAGGGATTGAGAGATAGCAATCTCGGAGAAGGTCAACAATGGGGGAAGAACACGAGCTCAAAAGATAAGGTTCAATGGGGAAGAAGACACCCTTTTATAGGTGGGAAAAATCCAACCGTTATGCTCACAGCCCGCACAGAGCGGTACTACTGCTCCAAGGAACAAGATATCCAAAAGGAAGTCATAGGTATACCAATAAGATATTTTCTTGGAAGCATAGAACATGACTAGATATGGTCTTATTGGATATAGATGAATTCCTACCACACAACCATCAAAGACATCACAACTAGCAACATGAGATCATCATTGAGATGCTTTGAGAAAGGAAACAAGTATCACAAGAACTAGTGAAACACATGCCATGATACAACCTACACAAGGTTGATGCAATAAATGTGTGCATGAAGTAGATAAAGATACTTGTTACCGAGATATCATTGGAAGGATGTATTATATACCCATTGAAGGTAGATAGTAGTTCATTGATCATCCTAGCTTGACTCCAAAATGCACATGGTGACAACACCTTCCTTGTGAGTGAGCCGAGCATCCAATGAATCTCCGAATGTTCCTAGAAGAACAACACAAACTAAACGGTACCCAAACTCATCGGGACCAAATAGTTAGAAACACCAATACATAGGACAAACTCCACATAAATATGTGCATATAGAATTGAAAAAGAATTTCATGCACATCTCATACAAATTGAGACTAGGTGGAGTTTCTCCTATATATTGAGTCAAAGAAATAAAGCATGCCATAAAACATACATGAAGTAAATATGCATGCTCAAGACTTTCAAGAACTAAAACCAAAACAAAACGAAATGCCAAGAGAAAAGGATACCAAATAGATAAATCATCACTTGGAAGATATCATTAAAGATACAATAAGGAGTGAGATATCCATTGATACACACTAAAATAAAAGATGTCAAACTCCCAAAGAGAGGATGGTTCCAAACAAACCAAGCTCTCAACAAAGTTTCATGATGGCACAAAGTACCAAAAAGAAATGGCTTGCCTTCCACCTACACACTTGATAAGGATCACAAGAAGAGTGTTCTAGAGAAAATAGGATAGCTCCCCCACGAGTTGTGCTTTATATAGGGAATTTGTATTTGAATACAAAATGCACAAGGTGGGATCACCACTTTCACTATATCTAGAAAACCCTAGACAATAACAAGAAATAAACAAGATCCACAAGTGGTATGGAAGACAACGGGAGTTGACACAAACCTTAGCAAGATAAAAGGCAAATAAAAACAAAAGCCAATGTAAAGATGATCAATAAATTCTACCACACATAAGTGACTACCAATTGTCAAAAGACAAGAAATATTTGGAAAGAATTCCCGGTGATAGATAGCAAGGATATCCAACATCATCTTCACAACAAACACAAGCAAATTGCAACTTGTAGAGCTAACATGCCACCTAGGAACAAGATAATTTACAATATCAATTCTAGGTGACAATATCTCAAATGTACACATTTTCTAGGCTTGTAATATGCACATAGCATATTACTCCCCCATAATGTGATACCCATAAGAACTTAACAAGAGGCAATAAGAGGATCCAACACGAGACAATCAATGGAATTTTCAGAATTTGAATTTCTCATGAGAGATATACCACCTAGCGACTAGATAATCTTGTAATATCAATACTAGATGGTATTCCTCATGTACACACATTTATAGGATTGTGAGGTGCACAGAGCACATCACTCCCCCAAAATGGGATGTTCCATTAATCTCTCACACGAGCCAATTAGGATACAAACAAGAAGCAAAAAGGCTCAACGCACGACACACACGTACATGATGTGAAAACCAACACACACATACTTGATTGCTCAAGATAAGCAAGTTGGAAGCACAACATATACAAACACATGCACGGAACAAAACCAAAACATGCAAGGGGGCAAGTAACTTTCAATGTAAACAATTTAGGTACAAGTTACCGCAAGGAGGCACATTGGATATAAGATAGAAACTTGATAATTCAATTGACTTGGCTTGAGACAATAAGAATGATGAAGTCCCCTTAATTCTTCATAATGTAGCCAAGTCTCCAATGACCTCCAACAACACCTATTGATCAAGTTTGAGCTTGTTAGTCCCCAACCAAGTTGGGTCCTAAGAGGTTAGTCACAATAGGCTTGGCTACCCAAATGGTTCTTTGCTTCAAACCACTTTGAGTACCAACAAACTTGGCAAACACATTGCCAACCTTATACTTCCCAAGATAATAGACATCATCGATGATAATTGGGTTGGATGAGGTACCATTTGTGCATGAGGAAGCAACATGACCTTTTTCACGACATAGGTAGCAACGTCTACTCTTTACTTTCTTCTCACTTGATTTCTCAACTTGAGATTGAGAATGAGAGTGAACTTGTGGCCGCTTCCCTTGTTGCTTGTCACTAATGGCCTTCTTCTTCAAAGGGCAAGATCTAACATGATGTCCTTCAATTTTGCACTTGAAGCAAAAGATCTTGGCCGAATTCTTGACTTGTTTTTGGCCCTTCTTTTTTTTTCGTCTTGGACTTCTTCTTCTTATTGGAGTTGAATCCAAGTCCACCTTTGTCATTGGGGGATTTTTGCACACTCAAGATATTGTTGAGTGTGGATTTCCCTTCATGACTCTTTTCCAAGTCTTTCTTCAAAGAAGTGACTTGGGCCTTGAGCTCTTTGATTTCCTCTACATGGTTAGTCTCAACACAAGTACTAGAGGAAGTATAAGATTCATCGTTAGAGCAACAAGGCGAGGAAAGCAATTCATCACAAGATGTACCAACATTGTGAGTAGATGAATTACAAGGACTAGCACATGGCAATATACTATCTTGACTAGAAGTAGTGCTAGTATCCACATGAGTCTCACTAGATGTTACCTTAGCAATCATGGCCTCATGAGCTATCTTTAGCACATTATGGGATACTAGAAGATCATCATGAGAGTTTGAGAGCTTTTCATGACTTTCTTCCAATTTCCCATATTTGCTAGATAGCAACTCAAGTTGAGCCCTTAGCTCAACATTCTCCTTCAAAATGGACGCTTCACAAGTAATAGAGTTAGTAGCACAAGCATCATCATTTACAACAATAGGAGAATACAACTTGGCAAGCTCTTTTAAATAAGAAGCTTCAAGTTGGGCATGAGACTCGGTGAGTTTGATGAGCTCACCCTTGATGACCCTTGAGCCATTTTCGAGGTGCTCAAAATCCTCAAGGAGTCTAGCATGAGAAACTTCAAGCTTAGCATTTCTAGTTTTGAAATCATTGGCCACCTCAAGAGCTCTATCATGAGATTCCCTCACTCTAGATAATTCTAGAGCAAAAGTCCCCTCAAGAGATTCAGAGGTGGTTTGTTCATGTTCAATAGCTTGAGATAGCTCCGCGATCTCATTTGCGTAATCACGCTCAAGAGCTTCCATTTTCTCAATGGTGACCTCATGCTCCTCTAGACGAGATTCCAACTCCTCAATGTATTTCTTGCCATCAATGACAATGGACATTATTTCCATGAAGTTGGAATGAGCAATTTTATTTTTATGAAGAGCTTTAAAAATCATTTCCCCCTTAATTTTTAAGGAGGCAACATTATCATTCTCTTCATCATTATCCTCATCATCATTAGCATCAACATCATCATCAAGAGACATATTGGGGTACAAAGTAGGAGATACCTTTGACGCCTTAGCCATAAGGCAAAAAGCAATAGATGATGATGTAGGATCCCTTGAGGCACCATTAAACACCACATCTTGTTCCATGGAGTGTTCGGTTTCCTCTACATTGTTAGCACAACAATTCGAGGAAATAGATGCATTTTTATCATGGAAACAAGACATAGCAAACATATCATCATGATATTTAGTTGAGCAATTTCTACATGATATGCAAGGACTATCAACACAAGCATGTGAAACATTTGGAGTGCTCGAAGTGTTAAAGTCCAAAGAAGGAGCATTGCAATAATATAGTGATGAAGGATCATCCACAATAAGCATACTATCATCATTGCAATGACCAACACTACTCACCATATCATTACCTTGTGGCAAACCACATGTAGGTGAAGTAGAAGAAGTTGAGAAGACTATACGGCCGAAGGTGGAGGGAGAACAATTATCCCCACAAATCTTGGACACACCATATTTATCTTGAAGCTTCGTCCACAACTCATGAGCATCCCGGAAAGGCATGAGTTGAAATATAACTACATTGCTCAAAGCATCAAAAAGCACATGAGAAGCTTGAGCATTGAGATAAGAGTTTTTCTCATCCTCTAAAGATAATCTTTGGGGATCCTTTGGAGGAGAAAAACCCATATCTACAATTCACTCTAAATTTGGGTCCATGACCCTAAAGAGATTAAGCATGAGAATTACCCAAGCATCAAAATTTGTGCCATCAAAACTAAGAGTGTCAGAGAATCCTAATCCCCTAGTCTACATCTTTACTCTCTAGGCGGTAAAGCCTAATAAAGATAGACGAGGCTCTGATACCAATTGAAAGATCGAGGATGTCGCCTAGAGGGTGGGGGGTGAATAGGAGCTTTAAAATAAATACAGTTAAGGCTTGAAAAAATGCGGAATAAACCTAGCGGTTAATTTGTCAAGCACAAAACCTAAAACAACTAGGCTCACCTATGTGCACCAACAACTTATGCTAAGCAAGATAAGCAACTATGTGATAGCAAGATATATGACAAAAAACAATATGGCTATCACAAAGTAAAGTGCATAAATAAAGGGCTCGGGTAAGAGATAACTGAGGCACGCGGAGACAACAATGTATCCCGAAGTTCACACCCTTGCGGATGCTAATCTCCGTTTGGAGCGGTGTGGAGGCACAATGCTCCCCAAGAAGCCACTAGGGCCACCGTAATCTCCTCACGCCCTCGCACAATGCAAGATGCCGTGATTCCACTAAGGGACCCTTGAGGGCGGTCACCGAACCCGTACAAATGGCGACCCTTGGGGGCGGTCATCGAACCCGTACACTTTGGCAACCCTTGGGGGCGGTCACCGGTACCCGTCAAATTGCTCGGGGCAATCTCCACAACCTAATTGGAGACCCCGACGCTTGCCCGGAGCTTTACACCACAATGATTGAGCTCCAAGCACCACCAACCATCTAGGGCGCCAAAGCACCCAAGAGGAACAATCTCAAGGGCACCAAGCACCCAAGAGTAATAAGCTTCTCAACTTGAAACTTCCACATATCACCGTGGAGAACTCAAACCGATGCACCAAATGCAATGGCAAGGGCACACAGAGTGCCCAAGTCCTTCTCTCCCAAATCCCACCAAAGCAACTAATGCTAGGGAGGAAAATGAGAGGAAGAACAAGAAGGAGAACACCAAGAACTCCAAGATCTAGACCCAAGGGGTTCCCCTCACATAGAGGAGAAAGTGATTGGTGGAAACGTGGATCTAGATCTCCTCTCTCTTTTCCCTCAAAAACTAGCAAGAATCCATGGAGGGACTGAGAGATAGCAAGCTCGGAGAAGGTCAACAATGGGGGAAGAACACGAGCTCAAAAGATAAGGTTCAATGGGGAAGAAGACACCCTTTTATAGGTGGGGAAAAATCCAACCGTTATGCTCACAGCCCGCACAGAGCGGTACTACCGCTAGGGCGGTAGTACCCCTTTGAAAAACAACAGGGAGGAGGCAAAAGGCTAGTAGAAACGCTGGAGCGGTACTGTCGGTGTCAAAATCGGCGGATCTTGGGTAGGGGGTCCCAAACTGTGCGTCTAGGCGGATGGTAACAGGAGACAAGGGACCCGATGTTTTACCCAGGTTCGAGCCCTCTTGATGGAGGTAAAACCCTATGTCCTGCTTGATTAATATTGATGATGTGTGTTACAAGAGTAGATCTACCACGAGATCAAGGAGGATAAACCCTAGAAGCTAGCGTATGGTATGATTGTTGTTCCGTCCTACGGACTAAAGCCATCCGGTTTATATAGACACCGGAGAGGGCTAGGGTTACACAGAGTCGGTTACAATGGTAGGAGATCTACATATCCATATCGCCAAGCTTGCCTTCCACGCCAAGGAAAGTCCCATCCGGACACGGGACAAAGTCTTCAATCTTGTATCTTCATAGTCTTGGAGTCTGGCCGATGATGATAGTTCGGCTATCCGGACACCCCCTAGTCCAGGACTCCCTCAGTAGCCCCTGAACCAGGCTTCAATGACGACGAGTCCGGCGCGCATATTGTCTTCGGCATTGCAAGGCGGGTTCCTCCTCCGAATAATTTATAGAAGACTGTGAACACCAGGATAGTGTCCGGCTCTGCAAAATAAATTCCACGTACCACCATAGAGAGAATAATATTACACAAGTTCACTCTGCTAACGTATTTGGTGGCGTGACATCACACCACTACCAAGCCTTTTCTTGAATCGTTTTTATTGTGCCACCTCAGTGTGTTTAGCGAAGCGGTTTCCTTGGCACGTCTTGTCGAGGCAGAGATCGTGTTCCCCTTATTCCGGGATTCTCATAAATACGGACATGGGTAACCCAACTGCGCCCGTTGCCACGCCCCCTCCATCGAAGGCGGGTTCCAAAATGGTCATGGGGACGGCTCTTGGTATTCTTCCTCTTTATAATGAGACCAAGGCCTGTTCTTTTTCTTCAATCCTCAATCGAATCCGCCCCTCGCTCCTGAGTTCCAATACCCAGGGCTCCAGATTCGGGTACCTTCGACCTTTGACAATGTCCGGCTCCGACCTACGAGGCCGGTGGATGCCCTCTTCTGTCACGGAAGAAGACGTGCTAAAGCTGAGAGACGCCAGGTACTTGACCTACGAGATTTCGCATAGGTTGCCTGCCCGAGGGCAAGTTATTCCTACTCCCGAGCCCGGCGAGAGCGTCGTGTTCGTGTCTCACCTCCGTCGGGGTTTAGGCTTCCCGATGGATCCCTTCGTGAGGGGGCTCATGTTTTGCTCTGGGCTGGAATTCCATGACCTGGCTCCGGAGTCCATCCTCCACATCTCATCATTCATTGTCGTCTGCGAAGCCTTCCTCCGCACTACCCCTCACTTCGGCTTGTGGCTCAAAACCTTCAACGTGGAGCCGAAGATGATTGAGGGGCGTCAGGCAGAGTGCGGCGGGGCGGTTATAAGCAAGAGGGCCGATGGTCCATGGCCCGAGGGCTCTTTTCAGGAGGAGCTCGGCTTGTGGCAACAGGAGTGGTTCTATATCACTGCTCCAAGGGGTAGCAGGCAGAAGCCGCCGCCCGTCTTCCGCTCAGGCCCTCCACAATGGCTGGCGTCATGGATCAACAAGGGGCTTAACTGGGGGCCATCCAAAGACATACCCCTGTTGCAGGACTGGATTTGAGGCCTCCAAGAAAGGGAGATTAATCTGGTCGTAGTGGCACAGGTTATGCTGATCCGGCGCCTTCTGCCCTGCAAACGTCGCCCCTTTGCCTGTGGGAATTTAATCCGGAGGGGCCACGAGCTCTCCAACACTTCATGGGTTTGACACCCGCGGAGATGTACAAACTGTTCTTCGGATCGCAATAGATGCGTCCGGACTTGACCGAGGACGCCGGCCTAAGCTGCAATCGCCCGGATACTCAAGTAAGTAGCCCTGTGTTCGGACATATTGTCCATTTATTTATCATGGGTTTGCCTTTTAACCAGCTATCCCTTGGACAGGAGTGGATAGCGCAAGCAAAACTGATACGGTGTCCGGCCCCCCTCCCTGAGACCACGCCGGATCCCGTGTTAGTCAAAATGTTGGAGTTTGCGCCTTCGGAGGAGAGCGAAGGGGGGCACAGGGAAACTACCACCTCTGCCAAGGAGGCTTTCAGTAAGGGGGGAATCGAGAGTCCCTCCTTCCAGGGGGAGAAGAGGATTGCTTCCGAAGACCCGGAGGCCAAGGCCTCAAAGTAGGGAAAGAAATCTACACCGGAAGGTCCTGTGCCGGGAAGAGCCCTGGCCGCACAGTCTCCCCATAGGAATCAGCCCTCCAGCGAGCCGTAAGTAAAAAAGGGGGAATTTTGTAATAGGGAATGCCCCTATTATTTCCAAAGGTAACCGAAGTTTTCACCTTGTAGTTCGGATCTCAGCCCATCTCAGCAGAGCTCATCTTCGGGCGACCTTTGTCCGGAGATGATGGAGAGCGAGACGCCTCCATCTGCCGCCCCGTCGGGCAGGGTGGACGACCCTGAGGTGTCGTCACGGAGGGTCTCCCCGAGTCCGGCGGGGCCGGAGAGTCCGGCACCCATTGGAGTATGGCCGGTGGAGCTGCAGGATTTGCTCAAGAGGGCGTCTATCTCGGAAGATCACCGCACATTAATGAGTATGGTAATTGAGAGGATCTCATCCGCTGAAAGCGGGTTGTATGAGGCCGTCGGAAATTTGCTGACGGGGTTTGAGGTACGCAAAAAATGACATACCTTTTGACAGTTTTGCACATGGAGTGCGCCCTGTATAGATAGTAGCCCCTGAGACTTGGTATGCTGTCGAAAGCGACAGCATGCCAAGGATCATAATCTCAGTAATAGAATGTCGCCTTTCCTATGCAGGTGGCAAAACATTCGGTGGCCAGCCGGACTAATGGAGTTGCCGAGCTGAAGAGGCAACTCAATGTTGCGGATGCGGACATCGCGCTGGTCAATAAACGACTTGATGATTCACAAGGTAGGTGGTTGCTCCGCGGTCGCCTAGTAAGGGAGCTGACGCCCATGCCTTACAATTTGTATGCTTGATGCAGATGGTGCCGCTACTGTGGAAGACCTTCGAGCAGAGCTTGCTCGAGCCAAGGAGCAAGCCAGGAAAAGTGATGCGGCTGCCTCGAAGGCAGTGGAAGAGATAAAAGCCGAAAAGGCTACTCACTGCCGAAGCAGGGAAGAGATGGCCGGAATGGCCTTGAAATTAAAAGATGCTACCGACCATTGTGAGGTTCTTGAAGGAGAACACCGAGTGGAGCAAGAGGGCCTGAAGAAGGCCGCCGCCGAAGTCAAGGATGCCCGGAGTGAGATGCGGGCTATGAAGGAGGAACTGCGTCAAGCCGGAGACATTGTGGCTGGAAAGCCCTTTCTTCTGCGTAGGAAGTTCACGGATCCGAAGTATGCTCAGCTGGGCCAGTTGTGTGGTGCGGAGGATCCTTATCTGGTTTTGGCGGCAAGTGCGGCGGACGCAGTCGTGCACTTCCGAAGCCAGAAGGATCACGAAATGGAAGAGCTTTGCTGGTCTCAATTCCATAGTCCGGAGCGTCCACTTCCGTTGACTGATCGGCTGGCTGAGTGGGCTGAGCTGAATAGATTGTCCGGACTTGCCATGACGGATGTGGTCGCTCATCTGTGGCCGAAAAGGCCCAAGTCGAAGAGTTATTTTGGCTTGTTGCAGCAATTCCTTGGGGCGGTGCCGCATATCAAGGTGATGAAGTGGTCGACATGCATAGAAGGTGCACGGATGGCTCTCGCCCATGTGAAAACATACTGGGCGGAGATGGATGCCACCGCTGTTGCATCCCGGGGTTCGGACAAAAGCCGATTACCCGCCGAGCACTATTTTGAGGAAGTCCTACAGGGCGCTCGTTTAATAGAGTCGCAGTGCTTGAAAGATGTTATGTTTAAATGACATGTATGATTTCTGAGATCATGTTTATAATGCAACGGATTTTTATACTTGTGCGTTCAAGTATTGAACTATCTCCTGTGCGGCCGTATATGTATGAATAACCTGAAAGTTGTAGTCTTTGGCTTCAGCCCCCACACACATGGTGCGGGGGTGTTTGCAAAAAAGAAAAGCGCTTTTTCACACTTAATCCAATGTCTTGGTCCTTTGAAGGAGGTGATAGCATAGCAAACTAGGCAACCGGACTATAATGCTTTATCACTTTCACTTAGCCATAGGAGCTCGATGGTGGGGCTACTATATAGCCCCTAGAGGCACCGCGCTCTCCGAACTCGGGGCGCGTATGTGCCTGACCGGGAAGCGGTCCTTCATCAAAGCAGAGTAATTCTAAACATTCCAATAGTCGATCGAGTGGTTGACCAGTCTCTCGCTATATCATGACAGTCAGTTTTCGGCTTTCTCTACTGAGGTGCTCGCCCGGCCGAACCGGGGCACAATCGCAGTAGTTCTCCTGGTGCCGCGTTAGCCGATGGAGCGGAATGTAAGGCAGCAAAACACAGGAGCCAGGCAAACCCAACATTTGACCAAAGACATGATTCGGAGCTGGTGCATATAAGGCCTAACTCGAGACGCCGAACACTCCCTGAGGTGTTCGGTCTTTATGATACCGGGCAGAACAATGCCCTAAGCCCCTAGTGTCCAGGTACAGGCGGGAAC
Source organism: Triticum dicoccoides (assembly GCF_002162155.2). Classification (NCBI taxonomy): domain Eukaryota; kingdom Viridiplantae; phylum Streptophyta; class Magnoliopsida; order Poales; family Poaceae; genus Triticum; species Triticum dicoccoides. Next base: position 702,432,058 of record NC_041381.1, read on the forward strand.
TTCTGACGCGGCCGATGCCAAAATGCCAGCCTCCTCCTCGGTTATGGTAGAAAACCGGGGGATGTGTATCAACAAGAGACAGTAAGAAAGGTTTACGCAGGGTCTTAATCTGAAAAGAATCCTTGCAACGGGTCCCTGCTGCACGTCTGCGCCTGTGTCTCCGTTGTGCTGTATCCTGGACAGGTGTAGCACGTGCTTCATCTGTAAAAGAGAAGGACTTAGTTTGGAAGAAATATCGTGCAAAAGTTGTATTTAAAATAAAGTATAATTTGGAAGATGAATAAAGTTGAGCTTTATTGGCTGTCATCGTTTATACGCGCAACCCCTTGTAAAGGGGTATGCGGCTGGGAAGCCCCTTGTTTATTTACGCCGGACTCACCTAACCGTGTCCGAGGTCTGAATGACCTGTTTTTAGGGGCTTTGACCTGCAAGGTCGGATTAGTGTGTGGCTGTCAAGGCGGCCTCACGTTCTCTGTGGTCGAGGAACACTCGGAGTTACTCTTTAATGAGATTATACCGCGTGGACCGGGCATTTTAAGCGTAAGAGACGCGTAATGTGTTATTGCGTTAAAGCGGGCAAAAGCTTCGCGTCCCAGTAGTGCTTGAGGGCCACTGTGAAATGGGGCAATATGGAGAGTGAGCTTTTCGCGATGGAGGTTGTCGGATGAACCGGACACAACCTCTAGTGGTACAGAGCCTGTTCAATTGGCTTAAAGGCCTGGCGTCACTCCTTTGAAGGAAGTGCTGCTACGACGAATTTTGGTAGGGTCTATCCCCATTCTGCGGATGGTGTCCTGGTATGGCAGGTGCCGCACTGTGTTTTCGTGTTATCACATGAAGTGAGTTCACTGTTTTGACTTTTAGTGGGAAAGTCTTCTGTTTTCCGGCGTGCTGCTTGTGGGATTCGTCGTCGTCTTCGCTTGGTGTGTCGAGCCCCTTGCGTTCGGTGTTAAGTCGGCCGGACTGTTTGAAGACCCAACAATCTCTGTGGGTATGGTTTGCAGGCTTCCCAGTGGTACTATGTATTTGACATAGCCTATCCAGAATTTTGTTTAGGTTGGATAGCTCGTCGCTGTTGTCCTTGAGGGGCAGTGTTTTATCATTCGGCCGAGAGCTTTTGAATCCGGCGTTGACCGCCATGCTATTTGGGCCATTTTCCTTATTCTGGCGCTGATCTTTTCTGCGTCATGATTTCCCATTTCCATCCCTGACTTCAGATGTACTCGGTTCGCTGGTGCTGCATCTAGCCAGCCAGCTGTCTTCCCCCGCGCAAAAGCGGGTCATGAGGCTTGTTAGTGCGTCCATTGTTCTTGGTTTTTCCTGGCCGAGGTGTCTAGCGAGCCATTCATCTCGGACATTGTGCTTAAAGGCTGCTAAGGCTTCGGCGTCCGGACAGTCGACTATTTGGTTCTTTTTGGTGAGGAACCTGTTCCAGAATTTGCGTGCTGACTCTCTGGGCTGTTGAGTTATGTGACTTAAATCGTCTGCATCCGGAGGGCGGACATAAGTCCCTTGAAATTTTTTGCTCGAAACGCATCCTCGAGCTCTTCCCAACTTCCAATGGTATTTTCTGGGAGGCTTTTGAGCCAATGCCGAGCTGGCCCTTTGAGCTTGAGGGGTAGGTATTTTATGGCATGGAGATCGTCTCCTCTGACCATATGTATGTGTAGGATATAATCCTCAATCCAGACTCCGGGGTCTGTTGTTCCGTCATATGCCTCTATGTTTATGGGTTTGAATCCCGCTGGAAATTCATGATCCAGTACCTCGTCGGTGAAACATAGTGGGTGTGCGGCGCCCCTGTATTTAGGTGTGCCGTTGTCTTCAAACGCTCGGCGGGCTGTGTTGCTTCCTGGAGTCTTCTTTTTTGGCCCATAGATAGACCTGACCGGGTCATCCTTTTTCTGAGGATCTTTATGCTGATCGTGTGCCGGCTTGTGTGCGGAGCCCCTTGCTGCTCTTAGCCCGTCATCTGGTCGTCTATCCGGCCAGGCGGCCTATTTCTTTTTTGACTGCGGGGGCTCTAAGGCCTCCTCGCCGAATTCGGACAACAGCTTGCGCTTCGGGTAACTCTTTGCCTGGCGACTAGTGTCATATTTATCTGCGGTATTGAGTACTTTGGTCCATCTCATTCTGAGTGCGTCCTCTGCTGTTTTGAGCTTCCGCTTTTGCTTCTTCAAACTTCTTGCAATAGCGACGAGCCTTTTATGAAGGTTCTTATGCTCTGGTGATGTGTTCGGCGTGAGATCGTCTAGGCTCTTGTTTTCGCCGGGGATGGGTTGCTTGTCCAGTTCACCGTGTTCGGATGATTGCTTGGTGGCATGTTCGCCGTCCACTGATTCGCCCTGCTCTAGGGCCGGGTCTGTATGGGTGCCGTTTTTATCGAGGCGGGACTTCGGGCAGCGCTTGTGTCGCCGTTTTGGTTGTTTGCTGGGGGAGTTGTCCTTCGCCATGTCACGTTGTTCCTCATTATCGCTTCCTTTTGGTGTATCCACCATGTACACGTCGTGAGTTGGGGTGGCTTTCCAGTGCCCGATAGGCGCTGGTTCTTGGTCGTCTCCGGTCTCCATACCGTCGATGTCTTCGGAGTCGAAGTTTAGCATGTCGGTTAGATCGTCGACAGTGGATACTAAGTGGGTGGTGGGTGGGTGTTGAATTTCTTCGTCGTCCGCATCCCAAACGTCCTGACCGCAGTCCGGCCAGGGCTCTCCTGATAACGAGAGATACTTTAGCGAGCTCAAGATGTCGCCGAAAGGTGAGTGTTGAAAGATGTCCGCGGCGGTGAACTCCATGATCGGCGCCCAACCGGATTCGGTTGGAGGGGCCGCGGGAGGCTCGGAGTCCGGCAGCTCGGAGTCACGGGCTTCATGAGGGACAAGATCAGTGTTCGGCTCTATCGCCGTAGAGGTTGCAGCCCCCGAGGCGGTGTCTAGCCATCCGTTCTCGATCTGCACAGCCGGCTCCGAATTGAAGATCGAAGCGGGCTCGAGTGCGGCCTCCAGGGTACTGTCCGGCTGTAGAGCTAAATCATGCACGTCGTGACAGTGCGGCGCGCTTGGCTGTGGCTCGAATCCATCGAAGATCAAGTCCCCACGGATGTCAGCCGTGAAGTTCAAACTTCCAAATCTGACCTGACGGCCAGGGGCGTAGCTTTCGATCTGCTCCAGATGGCCAAGCGAATTGGCCCGCAGTGCGAAGCCGCCGAATACAAAGATCTGTCCTGGGAGGAAGGTCTCACCCTGGACTGCGTCGTTGTTGATGATCGAAGAAGCCATCGAGCCTATCGGTGACGACACAGAGGAACTCTCAATGAAAGCACCAATGTCGGTGTCAAAACCGGCGGATCTCGGGTAGGGGGTCCCGAACTGTGCGTCTAGGCGGATGGTAACAGGAGACAAGGGACCCGATGTTTTACCCAGGTTCGGGCCCTCTTGATGGAGGTAAAACCCTACGTCCTGCTTGATTAATATTGATGATGTGTGTTACAAGAGTAGATCTACCACGAGATCAAGGAGGCTAAACCCTAGAAGCTAGCCTATGGTATGATTGTTGTTCCGTCCTACGGACTAAAGCCATCCGGTTTATATAGACACCGGAGAGGGCTAGGGTTACACAGAGTCGGTTACAATGGTAGGAGATCTACATATCCGTATCGCCAAGCTTGCCTTCCACGCTAAGGAAAGTCCCATCCGGACACGGGACGAAGTCTTCAATCTTGTATCTTCATAGTCTTGGAGTCCGGCCGATGATGATAGTTCGGCTATCCGGACACCCCCTAGTCCAGGACTCCCTCAGGTACTACCGCTCGTCCTCACGGTACTACCGCTCGACCTCACGGTACTACCGCAAATGGTAGAGGTACTACTACTTGCGAGCGGTACTAAAAAAAATACTTCTGTGCCTACTTCCGCTGAGCAAAACACGAGATTTTGGTCTGAAGTGGTACTACCGCTTAGAAGCCACAGTAGTACTGCTCTGGAGCGGTACTACCACTCAGGAGCCGTGGTAGTACCTCTCTGGAGCGGTAGTAAAAAATTACATCCGCTCTAGTCGCGGTAGTACCGCTGCAGCCTTTACCAAAACAACCACAAGTTTTGCATACGGACTCCGAATTCAACGAAACCAAGTTTGTTGGAAAGCTAACGACATGGGCTAACACAATCTTGATAGAAATATCAATAATAAGAAAATTAGAAAAGTCCCATAAGAAAATGGTGAGAACCCTTCCTCGGATAAGACCGGTAAAACCTCCAACACCGAAAACATCATAGAAGACGCATGCGAACTCCGTTTTCGATGAACTCAAGCTTGTCATCAAGATGCCCATAAGCTCTAAGACTCACAAAGATAACCAAACAAGAACCAAGAAACATGATGCAAGGATGCAATGGTTTGAGCTCTCTACTAACGATACGATCAAGCTACCAACTTGAGAGCCCCCCTTGATAGTACGGCAAACGATCCTATAACTCGGTCTCCCAACTACCACCACAAGACCGGGAAAATAAAAAACCTATCAAGGGAAAACCTTTGCCTTGCACATGGTCCACTTGAGCTAGATGAAGACGATCTTGACTCCCTCAAGTTGGACCATCTTTCTTGATTGCGTTGGCTCGATGAAGACTAGATGATTGCTCCCCCATAGTCCACTATGGGTGAGCCACTCTTAGGAACATCTTCACAAGTTCATTGACACCACAATGGATGGCAAGATTCAAGCACTTGATCTCTTCGTGATGCTCCACTTGAACTTGCACACAACAATCTTGATGACGATCACCACTTGATGTCATCCTTTCCATGGGTTGTATGATATTTGCCTCTTGACGCAAGCCCATGGACACGTACCTAACCCCACATAGAACTCTCACATAGACCATGGGTTAGTACACAAATTGCAATGGACAATGCTTACCATACCATGAGATCACTTGATCCCTCTCGGTACATCTTCTATGCTTTGTGAGTTGATCAACTTGATTCACTCTTGACTTAGTCTTGATCAACCTTGAATCTTTCCAACTATCTTCATTTGGATGATGTCTTGAAGGTAAACATGAATGATCACACAATATTCTTCTTCAAGACATGCTTGCAATAAGCTCAACACTCACATGACCAATCTTTGGATAATTCCTTAATAGCACATTGGTCAACTCATAAACTCCTTGAAACCAACACATGGAGTTCAAGAAAAACCTATGGACAAATCCTTCAAATATAACTCAAGACAACCATTAGCCCATAGAGATTGTCATCAATTACCAAAACCAAACATGGGGGCACCGCATGTTCTTACAAAAATCATAAACACGGATAAGTGGGTCACGGCGTATGGGAATGAAGAGGACTTGATATGTTAATGCTATGGTTGGGTTTTACCTTAATGATCTTTAGTAGTTGTGGATGCTTTCTAGAGTTCGAATCATAAGTGCATATGATCCAAGAAGAGAAAGTATGTTAGCTTATGCCTCTCCCTCGTATGAAATTGCAATAGTGATTACCGGTCTTGTTAACAATTGCCTAGGATAATTCTGCACACCAATCCATCATTATTCCACACTCACTATTTATAATATTTAGTAATATATTCTAACTTTATGATAACAACACCTACTTTTATATTTTAGCTCTCCGATATCATGCAAAGTTATCCTCTTCATACCCACAACATAGTTTTATTTCTCGTATCTAGTTGGAAGCAAACGTTCGGTGTACGTAGAATCGTATCAGTGGCAGATAGGACTTGAGAGAATATTGATCTTACCTTTAGCTCCTTGTGGGTTCGACACTCCATACTTATCACTTCCACCTTTGGAAATTGCTACGATGATTCCCTGCACTTGGGGATTATCAAGCTCTTTTCTGGCGCCGTTGCCGGGGAGCAATAGCATGGGGTTGATATTCTCGTGTGTGCCTTTTTGCTTTCTTCACTAAGTAGATTTTGTTTTTCCTTTTTGTTTCTGTTTAATTGTGGGTGAAACATAAAAAAAATTAAATAATGAAAATACAAAAAAAAATTACTTGCCTCTCATGCCTAAAAAAGTTTTTCAAAAAGAGAAGTGATTGGAAAGTTATGCATTGAAGAAGTGAGGGTCGACCTTGAGCACTTGTGTTCATGCTCACAGAAACAATGTAGAATTTTTCATGTAAGTTTCTCTATAAATAATTATCCCCTTTTATATATCCATTTTATTATAAAAATGATGTGCCAAGCTTTGGTTTTAGGATGATTATATTGCTTGTTTACTATGTGCAGAACAAAAACAGAAACTTTGGCTGTAGCGCATGATTTACATTTTTTACTGGAAGGTAAAATGGGCCTGAAACTTTTTGCACATTACATCTGTACAAATTTTTCAATTTTTCATATTTATTTCATAATGTTTGGAGTTACATAAGTTTACTAAACTTCCAGATTACTATAGACTGTCTTGTTTTTGACAGATTCTGTTTTTCGCGTGTTGTTTGCTTATTTTGATGAATCTATGGCTAGTATCGGGGGGTATGAACCATAGAGAAGTTGGAATACAGTAGGTTTAACACCAATATAAATAAAGAATGAGTTCATTACAGTACCTTAAAGTGGTAATTTGCTTTATTACACTAACGGATCTCACAAAGTTTTTGTTAAAGTTTTGTGTGGATGAAGTGTTCGAAGATCAAGGAGCCATCAATATGATAAGAATAAAGAGAGGAAAGAGTTCAAGCTTGGGGATGCCCAAGGCACCCCAAGTAAATACTTCAAGGATACTCAAGCATCTAAGCTTGGGGATTGCCCGGTTGGCATCCCATCTTTCTTCTTCAACAATTATCGGTATACCTCGGTTTTTGTTTTGTTCACATGATTTGTGTCCCATGTGTTCTTCTTTTTCTTTAGGAACCATGCTAGTATGAGATATCGCTTCATTGATTTATAGAATGCTTCATGTGCTTCACTTTTATCTTTTGAGTATGGTTTTACAGAACGCTTTGTGTGCTTCACTTATATATTTTGAGCTTGGATATTGTTTAGCCTATATTAATTGTATAATGCTCCATGATCTTCACTTATATCTTTTGGAGTATGAATAATACTATCATCTAAAGTGGGTTTGGAAGAGTGTCAACTTTAGGAATTAGTGATCCCACTATTTTGGAGGGTGTTGAATCTTAGTGTGATATTTATGAAAGTGGATTTGGAAGAGTGTCAACTTTAGTTAGTAATGATTCCACTATTTCGGAAGAGGTTCCAATTGATTATGAGAACAAAGTTGCTATCTATGATGGTTAATGTGATGACATATATGCTGTAAACAATAATGTTAACCATGAAACTTGTCATCATGTTTTTAATTTTCAATTGGATTATGCCTCACATGACGGTTATTCTGTTGAGTTTGCTCCAACTATTTCGAATGAGAAGAATTTTAGCTTATGTGGAGAGTAGTAAAATTTCTATGCTTGTAGATCATGAAAACAATGCTTTATGTGATGGTTGTATTGTTAAACTCATTCATTATGCTACTGAAAATTATTATGAGGGAGTAATTTATGCTTGTAGGAGTTGCAATAATACCAAGTTTCCTCTCTATGTGCTTAAAGTTTCGAAGTTATACTTGTTTTGCCTTCCTATGCTAGTTGATTCTTGTTCCTATAAATTATGTGCTCACAAAATCCCTAGGCATAGGAACTGGGTTAGATTTAAATGTGCTAGTCATATTCTTCATGATGCTCTGTCTATGTTTCAATTCTTTTCTTTTATGTGAGAATCATTGAAATCATCATGCCTAGCTAAAAGGCATTAAAGAAAAGCGCTTGTTGGGAGACAACCCAATATCTACCCTCGTTGTCTTTGTATGTTTATATGATTTAGCTACTGTAATAATAATGTTGTATAGCTTTTGTTTCAATAAATTTCCAAGTAAGACCTTTGGGAAGACTTGGGTGTAAGTTAATGTGATCTTGCTGTAAAAAACAGAAACTTTGCGCTCACGGGATTAGCTGCCAAGTTTTTTAGAGAAGAGTGCTTTTGAGTTGATTATTTTTGCAGAAGATTAATGGAAAAATTCCTCACGTCCACCAATTTATTTCATAATTTTTGGAGTAGCATAAGTATGGTTGTTGTTTAGATCATTATAGACTGTTCTTTTTCTGAAAAATTCTGTTTTCATTGCATAGTTTCCTTGTTTTCTAGTTTCTATGACTTATATTTATCAATATAAATTGTAGAAATGATATGGTACAGTAGCCATTGTGTGAGAAAAATTATGAACCTTGTCTTTTACAGTACTAAAGTGAATGGTTTACTCTTTATCCTACTAACCTATCTCACGAAATTCCGTTAAGTTTTGTGTGATTGAAGTTTTCAAGCTTTGGGTGAGATATTGATATGAGGAGAATAAGGATCAAAAAGACCCTAAGCTTGGGGATGCCCAAGGCATCCCAAGGTAATATTCAAGGAAGACTCAAGCGCCTAAGCTTGGGGATGCCCTGGAAGGCATCCCCTCTTTCATCTTCAAAACTATCGATATACTTTAGTCGGAGCTATATTTTTATTCATCACATGATATGTGTTTTGCTTGGAGCGTATTTTCAATTTTACTTGCTGTTTGAATAAAATCATTGGATCTGAAATCTTGAATGAAAAAGAATCCTCCCATGGCTAGTTAATTATTTGACTACTCAGTGTTCTTCACTTATATCTTTTTGGATTAATTTGTCATTTACTCACGCGCTTCACGTATATCCTATGAGTAAATGGTTCAATGGATTGAATATCATAAATCTGAATTTATATATGTTTCATATGCTTATACCATGGGGAGTAATGACTTCACACAAAATAATTATAGGTAGTAAACTTATTGAAAGTTAGCAAACGCAGAATTGGTCACTTGAACAATTCATGAAAGAATATTGAAGGAAGAGAGATTTCACATATAAATATACTATCTTGGTCATCTTTTGTAAATGTGAGCACTCATTGAAATATGACATGCTAAAAGGTTGATGTTGGACAAGGAAGACAACTTAATGGGATATGTTTTCCTATATCTGAAACATTATATTGTCTTGGATCATCCAACATGTTGAGCTTGCCTTTCCCTCTCATGCTAGCCAAATTATTTGCACCAAGTAGAAATACTACTTGTGCTTCCAAACATCCCTTAAACTAGTTTTGCCATGAGAGTCCACCATACCTACCTATGGATTGAGTAATATCCTTCAAGTAAGTTGTCATCGGTGCATGCAATAAAAATTGCTCTCTAAATATGTATGATCTGATAGTGCAAAGAAAATAAGCTTTACACGAACTTGTGATAGGGAAGAAATAAAAGCGACGGACTGCATAGTAAAGGTCTCTATCACAAGAGGCAATATAAAGTGATGTTCTTTTGCATCAAGATTTTGTGCATCCAACCTTAAAATCGCATGACAATCTCTGCTTCTCTCTGCGAAAGGCCTATCTTTTACTTTTATCTTCTACCCTTATACAAGAGTCATGGTGATCATCACCTTTCCTTTTTACACTTTTTCCTTTGGCAAGCACTTCGTGTTGGAGCGATCCGGATATATATACCCACTCGGATGTAGGTTTTCATAAAGTATTATTGTTGACATTACCCTTGCGGTAAAAGGTTGGGGGCAAAACTATAAGCCCCTATCTTTCTCTGTGTCCGATTAAAACTTTGAACCCATAAATATCACATGAGTGTTAGCAATTGTGAAAGACTATATGATAGTTGAGTATGTGGGATTTGCTAAATCAAAGCTCTTACATAGACCCTTCTTGAAAATAAGATGAATTGCAATTGTTTGATGACTAAGAGCACTGTTTGTTAGTTTTCAAGAAAGTTTATGATCTATACTTTAACATGTGAATAGCTTGTTACTTGATCATGAAAAGTTTTATGAGATGAGCTACTGTTATGACATATAATGATGCTCTAAAAGGTGATTGAAATTACCATTGATCAAACTTGTGCACCTGCTAGCATTCACACTTCATAAATTATTTCTTTTATCATTTACCTACTCAAGGACGAGCAGGAATTAAGCTTGGGGATGCTGATACGTCTGTAACGTATCTACAATTTATGAAGTATTCATGCTATTATGTTATCCATCATAGATATTTTATATGCATTTATATGCTATTTTATATGATTTTTGGGAATAACCTATTAACCTAGAGCCCAGTGCCAGTTTCTGTTTTCCCCTTGTTTTTGAGTTTTACAGAAAAGGAATACCAAACGGAGTCCAATTGACGTGCCGATTTTTGATGATTTTTTATGGAGCAAAAGAAGCCCCTGGAGTAAAATAGTTGGGCCAGAAGAGTCCCGGGCTGTCCACGAGGGTGGGGGCGCGCCCACCCCCCTGGGCGTGGGCCCCTATCTCGTGGACGATTCGGAGACCCCCCTGACGTGAGATCGACGCCAAAAATTCCTATAAATACAAAAACCTCCAGAAAATAACATAGATCGGAAGTTCCACCGTCGCAAGCCTCTGTATCCATGAGAAATCAATCTAGGCCCTCTCTGGCACCTTGTCGGAGGGGCCCATCATCACCGGAGGCCATGGGGAAGGATCTCGGAGGGGCCATCATCTCCATGAAGGCCAAGGACCAGAGGAGGAACCTCTCCCCATCCAGGGGGAGGCCATGGATGAGGAAGCACAAGGGGGAGAACTTCTCCTCCTCTCTCTAGGTGGCGCCGGAGTGCCATCGGGAGGGGAATCATCACCGTGGTGATCGTCTTCATCAACATGACCATCATGATCACCATCCTCATCCCTTTTACGCGGTCCACTCTCCTGCACCCTGCTGTAATCCCTACTTGAACATGGTGCTTTATGCCACATATTATGATCCAATGATGTGTTGCCATCTTATGATGTTTTGAGTAGATATCCTTTTTCTTTGGGTTGATTGATGATCTAGATTGATATGAGTTGTATGATTTATTTTGGTGCTGTCGTATTGTGCCCTCCGTGTCGCGCAAGCGTGAGGGATCCCCGCTGTAGGGTGTTGCAATATGTCCATGGTTTACTTATTGTCTGTGTTGCTTGAGTGACAGAAGCATAAACACAGATAAGTGGGTCACGGTGTATGGGAATAAAGGGGACTTGATATGTTAATGCTATGGTTGGGTTTTACCTTAATGATCTTTAGTAGTTGCGGATGCTTGCTAGAGTGCATATGATCCAAGAAGAGAAAGTATGTTAGCTTATGCCTCTCCCTCATATGAAATTGCAATAGTGATTACCGGTCTTGTTAACAATTGCCTAGGATAATTCCGCACACCGATCCATCATTATTCCACACTCGCTATATATAATATTTAGTAATATATTCTAACTTTATGATAACACCACCTACTTTTATATTTTAGCTCTCCAATATCATGCAAAGTTATCCTCTTCATACCCACAATGTAGTTTTATTTCTCGTATCTAGTTGGGAGCAAACGTTCGGTGTACGTAGAGTCCTATCAGTGGCAGATAGGACTTGAGAGAATATTGATCTTACCTTTAGCTCCTTGTGGGTTCGACACTCCATACTTATCAATTCCACCTTTGGAAATTGGTACGATGATTCCCTGCACTTGGGGATTATCACTAGGACAAGTATGCACAATGTAACTGCAGTAAGAGACCATCCAAAATCTGAATTAAGAAGTTTGTCTAGCACTTATTGTTTGCAACTAATCGACGTGAATAATTGGATATTATATCAAATGAGTAAGAAAGACAAGTAAAATAGTCAATAAATCTGGCTTGCAGTAGTAATCTGGGTTAATGTCACTATGACCAACAATCCAAAATGACTAGTGTCTCTTCCTAGGGCCGGAATTTTGAAACCCTATGAACTTTACAGGTACTAAATATTACTGAAATACATCTGAACCATTAAGTGTAGGTAGCACTTAGCACACAACAAACCCTAATGACAGTCCCGCCAAATGAGTAATGAATCAATTAGAAAATGGGTGATGAGGAGTGACTGCTGAGTGTTGAGGACGTATCTCAGGATAAATCGGGTTGGCATAGTGGGTGCTGCATGCCTGAGCCCTGAACGGACTGCGAAGGTAGGCACGGCGGCGCGCCAGGGCAGTAGTGACGCTATTGGGCGAGCGGCTCCTGACCTCCTGTTAGTCCGGCGTCTCCTAGATTCATGTCGTCCGGGGACGGCAAGTCACCGGCGAGGCAGGCAGCTAGGGGCGAGTAGAGACCGGAAGCGCGTAGTAGAACAGAGGAGAATCAGGGCCTGGGACGACCCAAAATCCCAAGGTGGGCCGTGGCCCACCGTGGGCACCCTGTAGAGATACACACCCGAGCGGCGAACATGCATTTTAGAAACTAAATTAGGAACATTTAGCTGACTAATTAAATGACTCTGTTTTAATAATATCAGATTCATATTTGAACAACTAAGCTTATTTAGCTTGATGGGTGGAGCGGTGCTATTATGACATGAAGCATGTATTCTGATCGTATAGTGATCATAAAAGGGGGAAACTATAAGCATATGTTTTTTCGCAAAAGAGGGTTTCCCCTCCAATTTCTATTAAAAAAACCACCACGGAACCAACATGATCAATTAAACCCTAAGCATGATCAATTAAACCGTATTATGACTGAGCCACGGCAAATTTGATGCTGCAAACTGGAGAAATGATATTTAGCATCCATTGTTTGCTTCGAACTAAGAAATAAATTCTAAGAGCTGAAAAGAAAGTAGATTAACCAAGTTACGATCTATTTTCTGGTTGAGATCAAAAAGTTGAGGAGATATGAAGTACCACCTCTCTTGCGGCGCCGTGTAGGCATCGGGGGTGCGATGGCCGTTGGTGGAATTGAATCAGATCTACAACGGTAGACGGGTGCATCGGGGGATAAGTCACGTTGTGGTGGAAGAGAAGGTCGTGTGAGCGGCCCCGGCAAAGAGGACGACGGCGCCGATGAAGCGAGAGGACGCGATGCAAGGCTCTTGGTCCGTCGTCGTGGATGAGAAACGTCCATCTCTAGTAGTGTACGACGCGGTCTTGGTAGGCGCTCCGGCATGGTGGAGGAAGGTGGCGATGGATGGGGTGGAGGATGGCGGCGATGGATGGGGTGGAGGACGACGACAATGGATGGGGTGGCGGACGGAGGAGGCTAGTGTGGGGATGGTGTTCTAGCACGACCGGTGTATGAATGGGAAAATGGAGGGAGAGGTACGGGGAACCATGTTTTTGGGACGCGCCTGTCTGAAATATGGGAAAGTTACGAACTTAGCCCCTGTTTAAATTTTGGATGTCTCATCGGTTGGTGATAGGACGGTAATCTCGCATCTCTCTAATATTTGCCTAGTTTAATTTCGGGCGAGGAGAGGGTGGTTGGCGCCCATGGTGTATGAACAGGGCTGACAGGTATGGTGGTTGTGTCACGTTTGAGTGAAGTTACAAACCTGCCTCTATTGAAAATATTTGCCTACATCAATTTCGGCCGAGTCGAGTTTGTTTTGCTTCCCACCATGTATGAATGGGGAAATGGAGGGAGAAACAGAGGTCTTTCAGACGAGCTTGAATCAAATGTGTTTTGCCGCCCATGTTTGGAGCCCACCGTGTCGGAATGGGCTCAAAGGCGGTCGTGTCACGTCTAATTGAAGTTACTAACCTACCCCTATTGATAGGAGTGGAAATCGGGCGGATGGATTGTGTGTGTAATGGGTAGACAGTAATTTCCATCTCCCAAACACTTTGCTTCGGGAAGCCGACGTGGCAGTGGACATTTTGCCGCTTCTTTCGAATTTTGGGACAATAAGCATCCTGATATGTCTCCAACGTATCTATAATTTTTGATTGTTCCATGCTATTATATTACCTGTTTTGGATGTTTATGGGCTTTATTTTACACATTTATATCATTTTTGGGACTAACCTACTAACCGGAGGCCCAACCGTATTGCTGTTTTTTGCCTATTTCAGTATTTCAAAGAAAAGGAATATCAAACGGAGTCCAAACGGAATGAAACCTCCGGGAGCGTGATTTTTGGAACGAACGTGATCCGAAGGACTTGGAGTGCAAGTCAAGAAGCAGCCGGGGCCTCCACGAGATAGGAGGGCGTGCCCCCCCTATAGGGCGTGCCCTTGTCTCATGGGCCCCTTGGGCGTCCACCGACGTACTTCTTCCTCCTATATAAGCCTACATGCCCCGAAAACATCCAGGGAGCAACCGAAACACAATTTCCACCACCCTAACCTTCTGTATCCGCGAGATCCCTTCTTGGAGCCGTCGTCGGCATTCTGCCCGAGGGGGATTCCACCATGGAGGGCTTCTACATCAACACCATAGCCCTTCCGATGAGTTGTGAGTAGTTTACCACAGACCTTCGGGTCCATAGTTATTAGTTAGTTGGCTTCTTCTCTCTTTTTGGATCTCAATACAATGTTCTCCCCCTCTCTTGTGGAGATCTATTCGATGTAATCTCTTTTTGTGGTGTGTTTGTCAAGATCTGATGAACTGTGGGTTTATGATCAGATTTATCTATGGATAATAATTGAATCTTCTCTGAATTCTTTTATATGATCGGGTTATCTTTGCAAGTCTCTTTGAATTATCGGTTAGGTTTGTCCTACTAGATTGATCTTTCTTGCCATAGGAGAAGTGCTTAGCTTTGGGTTCAATCTTGCGGTGTTCTTACCCAGTGACAGAAAGGGTTGCAAGACACGTATTGTATTGTTGCCATCGAGGATAAAAAGATGGGGTTTATATCATATTGCTTGAGTTTATCCCTCTATATCATGTCATCTTGCTTAATGCGTTACTCTGTTCTTATGAACTTAATACTCTAGATTAGTCCTGGCCATCTCAGGCCCGGCCCTGTCGGCCCACCCAGGCCCGGCCCTAAAATCCAGGGCCTAGGCCCGATGGGCTTGCCCATGGGCCGGGCTTGGGCCTGAGTTTTGAGCCCACCAGTAGGGCCTGGACGGGCTTGGGCTTGGCATATTGGCATTTTAAGGAAGAGGCCCGACCCACGGCCCTAAGCCCTAAGAGCTTTTTAGTGCTTTTTACCAGATGGGCCGGGCTTGGGCTTGAAAAGTAGGCCCAGTGATAGGGCTTGGGAGGTCCTAGGCCTCAGTTTTCTGCCGTGGGCTTTTTGAGGCCCGGCCCAAGCCCGGCCCGGACCGGCCCATGGCCAGATATACTCTAGATGCATGCTGGATAGCGGTCGATGTGTGGAGTAATAGTAGTAGATGCAGGTAGGAGTCGGTGTACTTGTTGCAGACGTGATGCCTATATACATGATCATGCCTAGATAACGTCATAATTATTCGCTTTTCTATCAATTGCTCGACAGTAATTTGTTCACCTACCGTAATACTTATGCTCTTGAGAGAAGCCACTAGTGAAACCTATGGCCCCCAGGTCTATCTCTTATCATATTTGCTTCCAATCTACTTTTATTTGCATCTTTATTTTATGCATCTATATTATAAAATACCAAAATATATTTATCTTATCATATTATCTCTATCAGATCTCACTTTCGCAAGTGGCCGTGAAGGGATTGACAACCCCTTTGTCGCGTTGATTGCGAGTTCTTTGTTTGTTTGTGTAGGTTCGTGGGACTTGTTGAGAAGCCTCCTACTGGATTGATATCTTGGTTCTCAAAAACTGAGGGAAATACTTACGCTACTGTGCTGCATCACCGTTTCCTCTTCAAGGAAAACCAACACAAGCTCAAGACGTAGCAAGAAGGATTTCTGGCGCCGTTGCCGGGGAGGTCTTCGCTCAAGTCAATACATACCAAGTACCCATCACAAACTCATATCCCTCGCATTTACATTATTTTCCATTTGCCTCTCGTTTCCTTCTCCCCAACTTCACCTTTGCCATTTTATTCGCCCTCTCTTTCCCAATCTCCTCTCTTTTCCGCTTGCCTTCTTCTTCCTCGCCCTTGTTTGCCGTTTTCTGTTTGCTCGTGTGTTAGATCGTTTACCTTGTCATTATGGCTAGTCCTCCTATCCTTATTATCACTCCCGAACAAGAAATTCTAAATTTTAAGCAAAAGGAGGGAGAAAATTTAAAGGATGCTTGGCATAGAATTTTCAATGCGCAATATAAATCTTCTAGGAAGCTTTCCACGTCCGTTCTTCTCCGCAATTTTTATGTAGGCATTAATCCTTGGAATAGATGTGTTCTTGATATTTCTACCGGAGGTGATTTCATGAGTAGCCATACGTATGATGCTTATAATGCCATGTTGAATTTGTTTGGCCCACCACCTCTTTTGGTCAATGGAACTATTTTAACTTTAGAACACATTATGCAACGACTTGAGATTATTGAAAATAAAGTTGCCAATATTGAGTTGATTGAAAATTTGGATAAAAAGATTCACAATCACATCACCCAATTTGGATCTAGGGTTGGAGTTACTTTGAAAAATCTTAAAGAAAAAGAACCTATAGTAAATGAGAAAATAGATCTAGACTCTGCTAGAATCGGTAAACTTGAGGATATCATTACGAACTTAGGTTCCGCTTTTTCCTCTATGAAAAACACTCCAAAACCCCCTACCAAAACCGCCAAGTTTATTTATGTTCCTAAAAATAAGGGTGAATCTTCTAGTAAGGGAGATGTGGATCTCAAATCCATGAGTGTTCATCCCAATTGTCTTTCTATCGTTAAGAAACCTTTTGCTACAAACGAAGTTCTTGAATTTTTGCCTAAAGGTTTTATCATTACTAAAAAGGGAGAAACCTATGAAGATTATAATTGCTCTACTTATGAATCAAGTGCCAAAGATGGCACTACTTAGATCTATCTTCGCTTTTATGCCTAGCTAGGGGCGTTAAACGATAGCGCTAGTTGGGAGGCAACCCAATTTTCTTTATGTTTTATGTTTTTGTTCCTGTTTAGTGTTAAATTTTGTTTCTAATTTCTGTTTAGATGTGTTTTCATGTTTTATTTAGTGTTTGTGCCAAGTAGAACCTATAGGATAACCTATGATATGAGTTGATTTGATTCTGTTGAAAAACAGAAACTTTGCGCTCACGAGAAAGAATTCAATAAATCACAGGAAGGAGATTTTGCATTGATTCTTTTTGCTGCTGTTCAATAAACAAATATTTTAGGACGTACTATTTTGGTAGAA
Organism: Triticum dicoccoides; assembly: GCF_002162155.2. Classification (NCBI taxonomy): domain Eukaryota; kingdom Viridiplantae; phylum Streptophyta; class Magnoliopsida; order Poales; family Poaceae; genus Triticum; species Triticum dicoccoides. Next base: position 702,449,180 of record NC_041381.1, read on the forward strand.
GTTTTGAGGTTCCAGAAGTTTGCGTTAGTTACAGATTGTTACAGACTGTTCTGTTTTTGACAGATTCTGTTTTTCGTGTGTCGTTTGCTTATTTTGATGCATCTATGGGTAGTATGTAAGGGTATGAACCATAGAGAACTTGTAATACAGTAGGTTTAACACCAATTTAAATAAATAATGAGTTCATTACAGTACCTTATGTGGTGGTTTTGCTTTCTTTCACTAACGGAGCTTATAAGATTTCCTGTTGAGTTTTGTGTTGTGAAGTTTTCAAGTTTTGGGTAAAGCTTTTATGGACTATGGAATAAAGGGTGGCAAAGAGCCTAAGCTTGGGGATGCCCAAGGCACCCCAAGATATTCAAGAATAGCCAAAAGCCTAAGCTTGGGGATGCCTCGGGAAGGCATCCCCTCTTTCGTCTTTGTTCATTGGTAACTTTACTTGGAGCTATATTTTTATTCGCCACATGATATGTGTTTTGCTTGGAGCGTCGTGTATTATATTAGTATTTGCTTCTTAGTTTAAAACAACCATACTTTCTGTAACACACCTTTTGGGAGAAGCCTCCTTGTTTAGAATTTGCTAGAATACTCTATGTGCTTCGCTTATATCTTTTGAGCTTGATAGTTTTTGCTCTAGTGCTTCACTTATATCTTTTAGAGCACGACGGTGGATTAATTTTGAAGAAATTGCTAGTCTCTCACGCTTCACTTATATTATTTTGAGAGGCTTTTAGAACAGCATGCTATTTTCTATGGTTACAAATTTGGTCCTAGAATGATGAGCATCCAAGTTGGGTATAATAAAAACTATCATAGAAAGTGAATTGGATGCTAGGATCAATTTGATGCTTGATAATTATTTTGAGATATAAAGGTAGTAATGTTAGGGTCATGCTAGTGGATAATTATGAAATTGAGAAATACTTTTGTTGAAGTTGGCAAGTCCCGTAGCATGCACGTATAGTAAAATTTGTGTGACAAATTTGTTGCATGAGGTGCTCTTTTGAGTGTCTTCCTTATGAGTGGCAGTCGGGGACGAACAATGGATTTTTCCTACCAATCTATCCCTCTTGTGGCATGCATAGTAGTACTTTGCTTCGAGGGCTAAGTAGATTTTTGCAATAAATATATGAGTTCTTTATGACTAATGTGAGTCCATGGATATACGCACACTCATCCTTCCACTTTGCTAGCTTTTCTTATTACCGCGCAACTTTTGCCGGTATCATGTACCCATTATTTACCTTCCTCAAAACAACCACCATACCTACCTATTATGGCATTTCCATAGCCATTCCGAGATATATTGCCATGCAACTTCCCACCGTTCCGTTGATTATGACACGTTTCATCATTGTCATATTGCTCTTTGCATGATCATGTAGTTGACATCGTATTTGTGGCAAGGCCACTTTCATAATTTTCATACATGTCACTCTTGATTCATTGCATATCCCGGTACACCGCCGGAGGCATTCATATAGAGTCATATTTTGTTCTAGCTTTGAGTTGTAATTCTTCAGTTGTAAATCCATAAAAGCGCGATGTTCTTCATTATTAGAGCATTGTCCCAGTGAGGAAATGATGATGAAGACTATGATTCCCCCACAAGTCGGGATGAGACTTCAGACTTTATAAAAATAAAAGAGGCCAAAGAAGCCCACCAAAAAGAAAAAAAAAAGAGAAAGAAAAAAAAGAAAAAAAAGAAAAAAAGAAAAAAGAGAAAAAGAAAAAAAATAAAATGAGAGAAAAAGAGAGAAGGGACAATTGCTACTGTCTCTTTTTCCAGAATTGTGCTTTAAAAATAGCACCATGATCTTCAAGATAGAGAGTCTCATATGTTTTCACTTTCATATACTAGTGGGAATTTTTCATTATAGAACTTGGCTTGTATATTACAATGATGGGCTTCCTCAAAGTGCCCTAGGTCTTCGTGAGCAAGCAAGTTGGATGCACACCCACTTAGTTTCTTTTGTTGAGCTTTCATATATTTATATCTCTCACATTGATATCTATTAATGGGCATCTCCATAGCCCGTTGATATGCCTAGTTGATGTGAGACTATCTTCTCCCTCTTTTTGTCCTTACAACCACCACAATAGACCACCATAGTGCTATGTCCATGGCTTGCGCTCATGTATTGCATAAGAGTTAAAAAAAGCTGAAGCGCGTTAAAAAGTATGAACCAATTGCTCGGCTCGTCATCGGGGTTGTACATGATGGGAGTATTTTGTGTAATGGAAATGAAGCATGGCCTAACTATATGATTTTGTAGGGATAAGCTTTCTTTGGCTATGCTATTTTGATAGGACATGATTATTTGTTAGTATGCTTTGAAGCATTATTTTTTTATTTTTATAAGCTTTTATCTTGAATCATTTGGATCTGAACATTCATGCCACAATAAAGAAAATTACATTGAGAATTATGATAGGTAGCATTCCACATCAAAAATTTCTTTTTTATCATTTACCTACTCAAGGACGAGCAGGAATTAAGCTTGGGGATGCTTGATACGTCTCCAACGTATCTATAATTTTTGATTGTTCCATGCTATTATATTACCTTTTTGGATGTTTATGGGCTTTATTTTTACACATTTATATCATTTTTGGGACTAACGTACTAACCGGAGGCCCAGCCCGTATTGCTGTTTTTTTTGCCTATTTTAGTATTTGGAAGAAAAGGAATATCAAACGGAGTCCAAACAGAATGAAACCTTCGGGAGCGTGATTTTTGGAACGAACGTGATCCGGAGGACTTGGAGTGCAAGTCAATAAGCAGCCGAGGCCTCCACGAGATAGGAGGGCGCCCCCCCTATAGGGCGTGCCCCCTGTCTCGTAGGCCCCACGGGCGTCCACCGACGTACTTCTTTCTCCTATATAAGCCTACATGCCCCAAAAACATCCAGGGAGCAATCGAAACACAATTTCCACCACCGTAACCTTGTGTATCCGCGAGATCCCATCTTGGAGCCGTTGCCGGCGTTCTGCCGGAGGGGGATTCCACCATGGAGGGCTTCTACATCAACACCATAGCCCTTCCGATGAGTTGTGAGTAGTTTACCACAGACCTTCGGGTCCATAGTTATTAGCTAGTTGGCTTCTTATTTCTTTTTGGATCTCAATACAATGTTCTCCCCCTCTCTTGTGGAGATCTATTCGATGTAATCTCTTTTTGTGGTGTGTTTGTCGAGATTCGATGAATTGTGGGTTTATGACCAGATTTATCTATGGATAATAATTGAATCTTCTCTGAATTCTTTTATATGATCGAGTTATCTTTGCAAGTCTCTTCGAATTATCGGTTTGGTTTGGCCTACTAGATTGATCTTTCTTGCCATAGGAGACGTGCTTAGCTTTGGGTTCAATCTTGCGGTGTTCTTACCCAGTGACAGAAAGGGTTGCAAGACACATATTGTATTGTTGCCATCGAGGATAAAAATATGGGGTTTATATCATATTGCTTGAGTTTATCCCTCTACATCATGTCATCTTGCTTAATGCGTTACTCTGTTCTTATGAACTTAATACTCTAGATGCATGCTGGATAGCGGTCGATGTGTGGAGTAATAGTAGGAGATGCAGACAGAAGTCGGTCTACTTGTTGCGGACATGATGCCTATATACATGATCATGCCTAGATAACCTCATAATTATTCGCTTTTCTATCAATTGCTCGACAGTAATTTGTTCACCCACCGTAATACTTATGCTCTTGAGAGAAGCCACTAGTGAAACCTATGGCCCTCGGGTCTATCTCTTATCATATTTGCTTCCAATCTACTTTTATTTGCATCTTTATTTTCTGCATCTATATTATAAAATACCAAAAATATATTTATCTTATCATATTATCTCTATCAGATCTCACTTTCGCAAGTGGTCGTGAAGGGATTGACAACCCGTTTGTCGCGTTGGTTGCGAGTTCTTTGTTTGTTTGTGTAGGTTCATGGGACTTGTTGAGAAGCCTCCTACTGGATTGATACCTTGGTTCTCAAAAACTGAGGGAAATACTTACGCTACTGTGCTACATCACCCTTTCCTCTTCAAGGAAAACCAATGCAAGCTCAAGACGTGGCACATCCACATTTACACTGACAACTAAATTTGAATCCATTTTGTATTCCTATACGAATCTTTATAAATCATTCTATGTGTTTTTATATATCTTCAAAAGCACGAAAACATGTATTCCACTGTCATATATGAATATGATTTACAAATGCCGATACTCAAATTCAGAAGCTAGAATCCAGTTTAAGGTGAATTCGAATATTTGGAACACTTTATGTCCAACTCAAATGTCACACGCAACATAATGTGTACTCCCATTTAGATATGTACACAAGCAATGTATCAAGATTCAAATACCGAGTCAATCAACCAAGAATGTACAGAACTAACAGACATATAAACACTTATAGAGTATATGGATCAATAATATCGACTAACATACATAAGCCAGACCGCTGTACTTTTTTTGCTAGAACAGCATCCTTTTTTAGCCAAGCTACTACATCATCTTGGTCCTTTCCGATGCGTGCCACTTATGGTCCATCTATACTACTATGATTGCTGAATGCACATTCAACCCGATTGGCATATTTGTAGGTCTGGCACAACAATCAAAATGAAATGTCTCCGAGTCTTATCAATTGATACATACTTGTGCTCAAATAAAATTACAAACCAAAAAACAAAAAAACAATTATTACATGATCTCTAAAACGAATGGTTTGATTGATTACATGAACAAACAACACAAAGGTTATTCAACGATGGAAAGAACATTTCACCTATGATTTACCAAGTGGGAATTTAATTTCCTTTTTTCCTTCAGGACCTTAACAATGCGGTCAGTCTCAGCTTGCTTTGTTTTGAAATTCACCAAATATTTAATGGTTGTCTTGAGTACTGCTTGTGATTGTCTTGTTTGCTTCCTCAACATATCAACTTCATCTCTAAGTGCAGAAGCAGAATCTCTTTCTACCTCTAGTTTAGCCTCTAGAGCATCAACAATTGGCAATTCATAATGCACGATTGGGCCGGTGCCACTACTATTGGATGATACAACGTCCATGGGGACCTCGCTCTTTGATCTTGGGCTAACCTGTTTTGCCATTAAAGTTCTGATTGGATTCAGAAAAGTTGAAATTAGCAAAACATCTCAACTGGAAGTTATAACAGCAAACCAGTTAAACAAACAAGGAATTAAAGAGTTTCAATTGGATGCTGAAAAGTAGTTATTAACATCATTGTAACATGTTGTTACAGCAGCAAAGTAGTTAAACAAACAAGTAGCTATTTAAGTTCAGGCAAACAGGTAATTCTTAACAGTAAGTATCAAACACATAAATAGGCGCAGTGTATAATAGGATTAGCAGGCTGTGGCATTATGTAATCATTAGCAAACTAAATTAAGCCAAGCAATGTAATTGAAAATTTTTGCAATAAGTGGCTAACTAAAATTCCGAGAAGTAGGTAACTGGACTTACACTAGCTCTTTGTACAGGCACACTGCAACTTCTTTTTCTCTTACAAGGTTTTATGAAGGAGTCCATGGCATCAATTGCTTGGATATGCAGTCCCAATACTTCTTTCTTCCCACACAGCATTGGTAAGTCGAATGGTTAACCTGGTAAGATGGTGCGGCCTTCATATGTTATATGAGGATGTGTAGTTAGAGTGTCAGACTAGTTGTAGCCACACACATCACACTGACTTTTACTGTATATTTCATGAGATTACATTTGGAATATCAAGATCTAAGCAATCTACAATAGGACGAAAGGACTGGCATCCTTCACATTATCGGTGAACTCAGTTCATGGAAACAAGCAATTCAACCATGTTGTGGGTAAATCAAAAGCGCCATTGGAATATTTTTCACTACCCCAATCATACACGCAAAAAGGGGCGACGCCACCATAGGGGCTGGTATGGGTGGCCGCCATGGATGGCTGGAAAGTGTGCACCTAGTTTGAGTCGTCCAGGTTGGCCCAGGCTAGTTTTGTTCGTCCCAACGCACGAGCAGGCAATGTAAAAAATGAAGAAAAATGTTTCAATTTGGATGGGACAATAACATAAGTGCAAGGCAGGCCCTATAGCTAGCAAGAGTAGCATGCGCAACGAGCAGGTACATCACATCCCTGATTATATCGAATTCAACTGTTCATTTTCTGGCCAATAGTTAAACCTGACGGTGTTGTAAAACTGCTTGTATGTAGGGAATCTATGAGAAAATGAAACCAATTTCTGTTTATTTTATAACTCCCCCAATCAATACTAAACTGACTGAATCTGATGTATCTAATCAAGTTTTCAGTGCAAACATACAAGCTCATGTTGTTCTTAAGCCTAAAGTGTCTAATGAACAAACTTCTAATGAAGGATTTGATGCAAACATTTTACATGCTCCTGATGAACATATAGTGTCTAATGAGGGATCTAATGCAACCATTTTGCAAGCTCCCATTGAAGGATTTAGTTTCTAATAATGATCTGCTATGTTGAGAGAGACATAGAGATTTGCAGGCATTGATGACAAGCAAATTATAGTGCATTTTCATGGCTTGAGGAAACGTCGAGGCCATCTACCAGAAAGTCCCCGTATCATGACAACGTAGCATAAATACTTTTCTAATCTGTTTTTTGCAACTATTGGCATACTTGTGCAGGATAGATATATTGATATGCAGTTTGCGCACTGGTTATAGGTGCAATTACACTTCGATATTTTCAGCCAGAGAACGAATAATTCAAGTAGGTATAGACCATGTTTGTAGTCCTTGTACACCATATTGCATTTTGTGTTTTTTGGTGCTTGCATAATTTAGTGTTTATAATCTGAACTACTTTGGATCATTAGCTAGTTTTCAAAGTGCATGTAGCTTCACATTTCTCAAGTCATGTTGATTTCCGGAGTGCAAGTACCTTCGTATTTTTTAAGTTAAATGTTTGCCCCTGGTAACTTGAATTCGTGGATCTGCCACTTCACATAAATCATACACGCATGCCAGTATGAATTAAATGAAATGCAGGGACTTACGCTAGCTCATTGTACATGCTCACTGCAGCTCTGCTTGCGCTTGGGATGTTCCATGTACAAGTCCATGTTACCACTTTCTTGGATGGGCAGGCCTTGTGCTCCTTGCATCCCCCTTTGCATTTTTGACATGGCCAATGGTTGATCAAATAAGAGGATTCGACCTTGCTGTTGTACCGGAGGACAGATACTTACAAGGTTATACAGGTGTGTAGGATGTGTACCAGATCCTGTAGCGCCGTCATGCTTCGCTAAAAAAATGGTTTTGCTTGTTTCAGATGATATCTCCGGAAGAAATAAGAGTTAAAGTCAGAGTTGCATAGGTGTGTAAGCTAAGAGAGCAGTGAAAGGATATCCAAACATCGCCGGAACAGTGCACAAGGGAGTGATGTGTGGATACCTAGTTCGGGCCGGCGTTTGGGCATGCTCGCCTAGCTAGAGTGCGGGTCACTTCAAAGCCATTGAGGGTGATGTGCTGGCGTTGGCTGGTCGTGCACATATACAGATCTTGAGTGGCAGTGGAGTGCTATGATGCGGTGGACGAGACCGTTGGTGAAGCCCCAACGGCCTCGGGGGGCGGAGGTGCGACGATGTGCTCGGTGAAGTAGCCCCGGTGAGGTGGGAGACGGTGTCGATGAAGCGCACCTGATGCGGTGGAAGTCGGTGTCTGTGAGGCCCGTTGGTTGCGGTAGTCGATGTTGTCGATGGACCACCCGGTGCGGTGGACGAGGGCGTAGATGAGGTAGCTCCGGTGCGGTGGTGAAGCGCGACCGTCGTCTTCGTCATCGTCGTCCGGCACAGAGGTGGGGAAAGAGATGAGACGAGGGGCGACTCGAACTTTGCTTGGGTTGGCGGCGAATTAGGGATTTGAGCAATCTGGGCGCGGAAGGGGACGGTGGAGAAGGGAGATTTTGCAGGGCTGGAATTGGGGCCGTCAGATATTTCAATCCGAAACATGGAAGCGCGAACTTATTTTGTCATCGTCCTTTTTTGGGGAGGAGGGGGGGGGGGAGGGAGGGGGTGGGTGGCTGGGTGCTAAGCGTCCGCCGACACACGCGACCACCACGACACGACCCTGGTCTGCCTGGTGCGCCTACATTTGAGAATGCAAACGAATCTGTATGTATTACCATGCCCGTGTTTTCCTTGCAAATAATTAGTCATTCAAAACGAGATACTATAAATTAATTAATGAGGAGTTATTTGAAAAAAAATCGAAACAGTATCCATGCTAACGTGGATTAGAGTGTATGTCACATAATTAGTTATTTGAATTAGAGTGACATAGCTATCTCCAATTCTAACGTGGATTTCGCATTTCCCTGTATCCACACTACTTTTTTTAATACAAATTCATATGTATATGATGAACACCATGGTAGTGAGAAAACTTTTGGATGGATTCAAACATATGACCTACAAAATAGCACAACAAATCAAGTCAATGTCAACTTTTCGAAACCTAGTATGGCACGAATTCGAAATAATTAATTACCCATATGCATAGTCCTCAGTTCAAATCTTACAATGTACACCGAATTGAAACATCAATATTAAGTCTCGTACTATCTACACTCAAATGTTATTTTTAGCCCCGGCCAACCCCCTCGGCACACACGCTACATACTTCCTGTATCGGTCAATCTTCTTCTCCTAACCACCTTAGGAAGCTATCGGTTTCCGACACACGTTCATTCTGTCTCTCCATGTTTCGATCTCTAACTCTCTGAACTACACAACCCCCTTTTTCTACTCTGTTACCAAATTTATTTACCTCACACACCCGCCATTGCACCCCATGTCGAGCTCTTTCTTTCTCCCTCCCTCCCTCCCACCCTCTCGCGCTAGATACATGCATTGCCTATCTAGCCCCCCAACCTCTCATGCGCACGCACACACATTGTCTATCTAGGTCATTCCCTCGAGACTGTCTCACTCTTTCTTCTGCACGGCGGGCAACATTCGCTCAATCTCGCTCTCTTTATCTGAGTCTCGATTAACCTCGTTTTCTTTCACATACAAATGATATATTTCCCTGTTCGAGCCTCGATCGACACACTCTATACTCTCTCATGAAAATTGTCTATGTAGGTCAGTCCATCCAAGTCGCCCCTACTCTTTCGACCTCATGGCGGGCCATGCTTGCTCAATCTCTCTCTCTCTCTCCTCTCTCTCTCTCTCTCCCTCCCTCTCTCTCTCTCTCTTTGTATGTCTTGATTGACCTTGCTCTTTCTCGGACACAAACGATATATCTCCATGTTTGAGCCTAATTCGACATATTCGTATTGTATACTCTGTCACGCACATCGTCTATCTAGGTCACTCTCTCCAACCCGTCTCACTCTTTCGATCGCACGACGACCCACACCCGCTCAATCTCTCTCGCTTTATATATGTAATCGATTGACCTTGCTTCCTCCCACGCACAAAATATATGTACATGTCTGTGACTGGATCATCTCTCAAGCTCTATCTTACAGCCCTCACCCTTGACAAAAGCTCAATCGGACAATATCTCTCCAAAGCATATATATCTGTTCAATGAATGTCGGACCACACTCACTTTGTCTCTCTATCTATACGTCTCTCGATGACCTCGTTTTCTCTCGCCGCATCTTCCACACATTGAAGCTACCTCTCCATCCCTCGCAAAGCCGGAGCTATTTACATTGCAAGGGGGACTCAAACCTTGGATTAATTTGTGTAGGCATTTATTCCGGTGGGTTTAGATTATATTTTCGTAGCATTCAGCCCACAACTACTCCAAACACCGTTGCAACCCCCACACCTCCACCAGTTGATTTCCCTCTGGCTTGGTCATCGCTCTCTCGCACGTCCTTTCTCGCCTTCAATGTTGCACCATGGTATAATTGCAAAAAACTATGTTGTTCTCTTTAATTATTATAAATAAGCTACAAAACTACACACTGATAGTCCACTTGAAATGGGACAAATTTCTACCCACAAATTAAAGTGCTACAAACTACACACCGAGGGGCCCACTTGTCACGAAACAAATTTGGACCCATATACAAATTAAAAAATAAAGGACGAGGATCGAACATGCGACCAGGGCCTTCAAGCCGCACGTCAATAGGCAACATACGTAGAACAACAATGTTTGTTGTACCCCCTTTGTTCATATAATGTTTTTATATTACCATAGCCTATTTAATGGATAACATATAATGTTATTTTTAGTACGTTAGTGGGACCGGCTCATTAGCACGTACTATTCGCCTTCACTTACTGGTGGGTTCCATGTGTGCTCTCTCTCTCCTCCCCTTCTGCGTTTAGACGGACGGGCAAACATGAAGAAATCTCGGACGATGTAGCCGTTGACCATATCTGGACGCGTTCACAAGTTACGGCACCAATTTCACGTACAAGTAGCACTAGTCAATGTGTACGTGCAATGCACGTTAATTTGAAAGTATATTAAGTGCATGCGGATATTAAGTAGGATATTATTTGCATGTCATTATGTGATTAGCACTATTTTCGCATGAAATTAACTGCACGCTAAACATGTTGAAGGCTCGACATTGAAGCAGTCTAGGTCATTGGATGAGAAGGAATACATGTGGCTTGATGACATTTTATATTTAATTTGATACGGCTCTAGCAGAACATTCAATGGATCAACCCATCGATTTCATTTAGTCTGACTCCAACTTTACATTCATACGACGATCGATGTAAAATAAACGGAAATGATAAATGTTCAAATTTTAAGCATGGCAATCCGAACGATTTTCATGGCAAATTTAGATTACACGGCGGCAGCGAGGGCGTCCTCCGATGGGAAGCAGCTCCTCTGCCATGCTCTGTGTGTCGTCGGGCCACTGACCGACGGTGACAACGGTGTCTTGCGCCATTGTTGGCGTACTCCTGGATATTGGCCCTAGATTCAAGGAAGGCCACAATGTTCTGGACTTCGGTCTCCAGGAGTGAGCCAACTGGCGGGAGGAGGCGACTGGCGTTGGTGCAAAGAAGCGGTTGACGGCGGCCATACATGCCGCTGAGGGGGGCACTGGCACCCGCGCAGGGACATGCGCTGGCAATGGTGCATCAAAGATATTTGTGTGCATGAGCACCGGCACGGGCGCGCATGTTAGTGCATGCACAGGCGCATGCGCTGGCAGGTGCACGGGCACTGGCACGGGCGTGCGCATCAGTGCACGTGCAGGCACATGCGCTGGCAGGTGCACGGGCACGTGAAAGTCGGCGGGGACCTCGTGGAACCCCATGGAATCAAGCTCGCGACAATGTGCGGCTCCCAGCCAATCAATGCCACAGGGATGGGCGCTGGAGCAGTCGGGGCAACGGGAGCCGGAACGGGAGTGGGGACAAGCACGGCATCTTCCCGCAAGTCCGGTTCAAGCTCGTCCCAAAGCGCCTTATGTTCTTGAGACTCCGGCTGGGTGTCTTCCTCGGGAAACTGGAAGACTAAGGGCAGACCATCGTGATGCGGCATGGCGTACATTTAGGTCAGGCTGGTTGGATGTAGACGACAGGAGAATCGGAGAGGAAGAGAGAAGATTGTAGCGCTACCGGGTAGTGCGGGGTTGATTTTAAACTACGGCGCCGGTGACATTAAAAGTGGGAGCAGTTGGGACGAAGGTGGGCGGCGGAGCCTGGTCAAAGGGGCTCGCCTCCCAGTGAGCCTGCACAGTGGTCTTCTCGCACGCCTCCCTGTCAGTCGGCGCATCAGTCTGCTTGCACGCCTCCCATTGACTCACACGCTTGCTCGGACGTCACCTGCCGATGAGAAGTGGGACTCGTGGCGGCACGTAAACGCCCACGGTTTCAATAGTGAAAGCGTTCGCCTTAACGTGATAGGTCTTTGTTCCAAAATACCTTGTCTCTTCATTTGTGCAACTTCTCATAAGCAGCTTGTCTCAAATTGAAGATAAAAATTACGAAGGAATATTTGTGCCATATCACGTGACCATGCTCAGTTTCATGAATTTCTGGTCACTTTTGGATTTTCTGAAATTTAAAATCCAGGATTCGAAACAATATCATAACCTGCATCATGCAATAAATTTTCAAGCCATACATCTATCCTGTTGTATTTCTTAAGAAAGGATTTGGTCAAACATTTTGCTTAGTTACACTTCAGACAAGTTATATATGCAGAGTAAAAGGATAATCCCTCTATACCAGTGCATTGCCTGATATATTAACTCAAGTACTATGCAAGAACAAACGGGCTCAATTCTGTGCTCATCCTGGTGTAGTAGTAGTAGTAGTACTAGGCAATGCAGTTGACGGGTGACCTTGAGGAGCGGCGACCAAGGGAATTGAACCGTGCTCGGCATGGTAGGTAACGTTGTCTAGTTACTAAAGCATCCCTCTATTGTTCATCGGTAGTCATTATGGACCGGGGACATGAGGGGAATTTCCTAGAGCTGGAATTCTGGCCGCTGGATATTTCGACTCGAAACGCGGAGGCCCGGCTAGTTGGGGTTGCCTAACATGCGTACCACACACGCCACCAGAAGGACACGAGCCCATTTTTTTAGGATCAACACGAGCCAAGGTCTGGCTGATATGCCTCTGGGTCCTACCATTCGAGAATACAAAAGGAATCTTTTAAATTGCCGAACGAATCTATGTGTATTAAAATGCCCGTATTTTCCTTGCAAATACTAATCTCAACGTGGTAATTGATTTATGAAGAGTTCTTGAATTAGAGTGAGTTTGTGATATAGTGATCTCAACGTCGATTTCACATTTCATGGTATCCCTAGTAAGTTTTTCATTGCAAATTCAAATTTAAAAAAATGAAGAATATGGTGGTGAAAGAACATTGTATGTACCAAGCATATGACCACATACACACACACACACAAACACAACAACAATCCAATAAGTATAGTGCATCTATTTTTCCAAACCATGCATGTATGACACGAATTCAAAAATAGTCCTTCTGTTCCTAAATATTAGTCTTTTAGAGATTTCAACAAGTGACTACATACGGAGCAAAATGAGTGAATCTACACTCTAAAATATGTCTATATACATCCGTATGTGCCAGTCCATTTGAAATCTATAAAAAGACTAATATTTAGGAACGAAGGGAGTAAAATGTAAGACTGAACAGGAAACTGAAACATGAATATTAAGTCTAGTACTACAGTACATGCAAATGTTGTGTTTAGGCGAAGCTATGTAGATTGTCGGGGGTTAACCCCTCGACCTTACATAAAATTGTGAAGCTTTGTTTAGGGTTGTTTAGATTATATTTGTCCCCACCCTCCCAAACACCGATTGGTTGTGCACCCCCACCCGTCCTCCGCGGGATAATATCATGTGCCCCCATACCTTAGATCCTATATGCCGATACGAGTTGCTTGGAGCTTGTAGATCTGAGATATAGCAGCTCACATGATGTCTTAATATTTTTACAGGAAACCTTGATGAGTTTGAGAATTGGACACAATTTGTACAAAAACTACTCAGATGCCCTTGGATCCCATATCCAACAACCTCGAAGCTCGTATCATCGTAGCATCTAAGATGAAGGAGGACATCATATTCTCCTGTATGTAAGAATATCATGTGCTACCACACCTTAGATGCTTTGGTGATACAAGCTCTTCGGAGCCATTCGATTTGTGACCCAACAACTCCTCGGTGGTTTGAATGGTTTTTTGCAGAAAATCCCCCCAAAGAGTTCGACCACTGCTTACAAGCACAAAGACTGCTCGGATGCCATTGGATCTCAGATCAAACGACCTCGAAGCTCGTATCACCGTAGCATCCAAGCTGCGAGAGCACCTTATGTTTTCTCGCATGGGAGAATATGAGGTGCTCCCGCACCGTAGATTCTATGGTGATATGAGTTCACGGAGATCTAACAGCCATAGTAGGAAGTTTGAATGTTTTTGCAATATACGTCAGAGAGAGTTTGGGAATTTCGCAGAAAGTACAAGTACTACACATGTGCCATCTGATCACTTATCATACGACCTAGATGCTCGTATCACTATAGCGGGTAATTAAGCTATGGGGAGCACCTAATATGAGCAACGGGGAGCCGTTGGATCCAAGATGCAGCGGCACACATGAGGCCTGAATGTTTTATTTGCAAAAAAACCTTTGGGGAGTTTGGAAATTGCGCATAATTACAAAGACTACTCCCAAGCCATTGCATCTCACTTCCAACGATGTAAAAACTCGTATCACCATACCATCTAAGCTACGGGGTGGATGTGATATTCTATGCCGCTGTCATTTTTGTTCGTAAACTTGCAAAATACATGTAACTCATGCCGTTACTTGTCTAACTGCACAAAGTGTTTGTTAAAAAAAACATCCTACACTCGGAACAACACACGGGGGTCCCACTTGTCATTAATCAAATTTGGACCTAAAAATAACAAATCTGAAAGATGAGATTCGAACTGGCAACCTGGACTAAAAAGTGTAAGTCGATAGCCTGAAATAACAACAGTTGTTGGCTTTGTCCCATAACTTGATTCTATAAAATATTACGTTGAGTAGAATAGAGGGAGTGCCTCGTCAACACGTGCATGACCGTTGACTCACTTACTGGTGGGTCCTAGGACTGCGATCTCTCTCTCCTCTCCATCGTCTAACCTTTGCACGGGCACACATGAAGAGCGGCTCTAGCTTGCCGTGGTGTTATTATAACTAAAAAAAAGCTTGGAAAATAGAAGAATCACGTAGAACAAGAGACGTTGTGGCTGGTCAAGACGGAGCTAACCACACCTATCCTCCGTGCCACGTTAGCATGATGAAGCTGTGTGGCTAGTGGGGTATTTTCGACCGACTGGCTAGGTTACGAGGTTGAACCATAGGTACTATGTCTGATATAGTATATTTTTACACGCACATTTTTCGTCCGTGCCGAGACGTGGCACACCCTACCGTGCGGTTTCGGGGTCCTCCCGGGTGGTGCACGCATATATTCTTCCTTCCCGAGACGTGGGACGCCCTACCGTGCATTTTTGGGTCCTCCTCGGTCATAGCACCGAAGCAAGTAAATGAGTCGTCAAATCACGAAAGACCACCTTTCCCGCCGAGTACATCAGTGAAGCATGGTGGCTAGCAAGTTGGGCTAGTAAGACCGATTAGCTAGGTCGCCACCACATTTGTTTTTTCACCCCTTTTTTTATCTCCTTTCCGGCAGGTAAATTTAAATATCCACCGCGGCGTTGCTCTGGTGTTTGGGTACGGCAGGATTTTTATTGTTTTGATTGACGGGAGCAGGCGTGGCAGGATTTTTAATTTTTTGATTAACGGGAGCAGGCGCGGCAGCAATTAGTCATGATATGACTTCGCCTGTAAAACCCACTGCTCCCTGATGTGAGAAGTCGTCGACTGGTGTTTTACCATGGTGAAAACCAAAAGATTCCCTGCTCCTCGGCTGGCTCCCTCCGCCTTCCCATAGATTGCATTGCCTTTCAGCCGTTTCCCCCCTTTGCTTCCTCTCCCCATTGCTTCTACCTAGTGCCATGGCGGCGCAGCAGATCATGGAGTTCGAGGTGAGGCGCCTACCACAGGAGCTCCAGGCCAAGGATGCGGAGCTCAGGGCCAAGGACGTGGAGCTCCGTGAGCTCAAGGAGGAGAGGAGTGCCATGCTCCTCCGTTATGTGCAGGAGTTCACAAAGCTTCAAAAGCGGCAGGCGTCCACCACAAAGATACTCGAGGCGTCGGCAGTGTTGCTGTAGAAAGCAGGAGATACGATAGGCCGTCAGGGGAGCCGGCTAGAGCGTGAGCGGGCCGATCGTGACGAGGTCCAGGATCGCCTCAGCCACTTGGTGGACCAAGTTGCCACGCACTAGTTGCGGCTGCGCGATGCCTACCATCGTGCCAGTGCGACCATGCCGGCCGTCGGGTTAAACTCGTTCGACCATCCCATCGACTTCAACAAGCTGCGGCTTCCTGACCTAGTCTCCTTTTTTACCTATCTGAGGAGCTGAGCCATCTCTGTGCGATGGTGGGGGCGGAGCTGGACAAGGAGGGGTTGCGGGCTGCCGCCGCCGTTGCCAGGTAAATCCTTTCAGGGCTCCATCACTGGAATCCATTCGTGCCATTGGACGCCGTCTTTAACGAGCTGGCTCCCGTCGATCGGGAGCAGGCTCTGCGGGCGGTTGCATCCTGGATCACCAACATCGTGCACCTCGAGAAGCAGAGGGACTTCGGTGGTGCCTAGGCGCCCTCTGCATGGGCATGCCCATGTCTCGGTGCAACATGACCATTGGATCAAACTTAGATGGTGCAGATCAGTCACTGTAGCACAAAGCATGTGGGTGTGTTTGGTTGCATTCTCATCTCAATATAGTTGTTCCCTCTTCATGTATTTGTGTTAACCTACTAGTGTGGACTCATGCACCCTTCATGCACTTTGCTAAACACCCAAAAGTGGGTCGAGAAGGGAACTTTTGCTCCCATCCCGTGCACCCTTCAAACACCCTTCCTAACACCGATCCGTGCTTCATATGGTTCATGTTTCATGGAGTACTGTAGCACCGTACTCTCCATGCACTGTAGACCTAGTTCTGTTAACATTGATCTCACCGTTCATTCTCGACGGGACAGTTGAAAAAGCGGTACTATGTTACTACATTACTATTCATATAGTTGACATGCGCACAACATCATTTGTTATCGTCATATCTTACTGCACTAGCAACAAGATTATGTAGTACTGACGTATGAACCACTGCACATGCCTAGTAGTAGGAGCACTGTGTATGTTCAAGTGGTTGCCCTGTTTCGCACTCCTCCATCGTAAGAGTGGAAACACTTGTTGTAATCATTTTTTTCTTCAGAAAAACAGTGGAAACGCTCTATCGTGCGGATCCTCCTCCAGCCATGCACTAAATTACTCACTTTCGCCGACGTGTGGGACAACCAGCATCGGGGGTCCACCAGCCATGCACTAAATTACTCCATAGTAGAGTGACGGTAGACTACCTTGATCGAAGCGCCACAGTAATGCCCAATGAGCCGTTAAATCACAAAACCCCCTCCTTTCCAGCAGTAAGTTGGACGGAGGAAGCAACCATCATTTCACTCTTCTCTCTCAACTTCCTCTCTTGAAGAAAACCCCCACTCGCATCGCTTCTCCCTCATCTCGTTCCTCATTTCACTCTTCTCTCTCAGCTTTCTCTCTTAGCTTCCCCTCTTGGATGGACGCTGGAGCACCGCCCGACGTGATGTCTATGGCTCTGGCCAAAACCATCGAGGCTCATGGTATGAAGAAGCGCAAGCACCCCGCCAAGACTACCGCAGACAAGCTCAAAGCCATCGCCCTGTCCAAGCCCCCCTCTCCGGGATCCCTCATTAAGCAAGTCCAGGTAATATCTCTTCTTGACGATCTTTTTCTCGATCTTGATCATGTTTTTTCATCTAACACGCAGTACTAGTACTAGTAGTACAACTTTCTGGGTGATCTTGCATGTGATTTTTGTGTGCCAAATGACGGTTCTAAATTCCTCTTTTGACCAAAACATGCGAGAGGTTGACACTGATTTCTTATAGATTACTTTCAACTACTCCCTCCGTCCCAAAATTCTTGTCTTAGATTTGTCTAGATACAGATGTATCTAATACTAAAATGTGACTTGATACATCCGTATCTAGACAAATCTAAGACAAGAATTTTGGGACGGAGAGAGTACTTTATAAACATCAATGCTACCTTTGAAGAGGGTATATTTGCCCCAGTAACTTGTGTTATGGATATTGCAAGTAATCCCTCTGCTCTCATGCCTTTGAAGACATGTTCTAGTGTCTTTGTTCACTCATTTCTGTGTGTATATGTAGTCATATATGGAGTATAATATCGAAAATCATCTTATTTCTGAATGGAGGTAGTAATAAAATATGGTTTCTGTTTGAATTAGAACCAGGTCCGCGGTGGAGATGAAGTTCTCAAAGTCATGCCGTGTGAACTGGAAGACCTGAGGATGAGTTCTACTGCTAAACTATCCAGCTACTGTGTCCTTGTCGCCATGTGTCCTGAACTAGTGTTTTCCTGTAGCATTGTTGTCAGGCGTGTTCTCGAGGCTGTACTTGACCACAACAATTTCCTGGCTGTGCCTTCGATTACGAAGGGTGTGGTTCTTGTAAAGCTTCCCGACAAATCTGATGCGGCATGTCTTCATCACCATGTTTATGAGTGGAAAGACCACTCTGTTAGGTTCTCCAAGGTTGATGAGATGGTGATGGTGCAGGTAGACATCTCTCACGAAGTCCATGGCCTAGTCAGTTATGCGGGGCTCATCCTGTAGGTCGGTGGCAAGAAATAGTCTGCAAAGTTTAATTAGTGCAACTTTGCTTGTCTGTAGTAAGTACTATTGTTTAGTACTTGATTTGTGTTTGTGAACCTTGTATTGTTTAGTACAACCGCTTTTGGTGTGTGGTGCGTCCGGAGAATAGTCTATGTTAATGTCTGTCCACTCAATTCAGTCTGTATATTTTGAAGTATCCATATCATATTTTTTGTGAGGATGGTTTATCAATTATGGTTACAGTCCAATATATGTATGCATTGCAGGGTTTATCGCACCCACCCGGATTTCCAGTCCCATGGATGTTCGGTCCATACGATTTTTCATGACCTTTGGACTGTCCTCCTTGTGGGAGTAGGAGGGGCCCCTGCATGCCACCCGTAGTTGGACGATCAATCTTCTGTTTAGTACTTCAACATAGTGATTTCCTGGTAAGGATTCACTCGTGTCACATCAAGTAAATCAAGATTTACTGTCTAAATCTTATTGATTTAATGTCATGTTTTCTTTCTTATCCTGCAATTTTACAATGTAGATTTTGCCATGTGACATTCATCACAGAATAAACCGTTTGGTTTGCTCTACGATGGCTATTTTTGCAGGTTTCACTTCTTATGTCGTGTCAGTAATGAAGGCATTGTCCATCACTTATATTACTGGAAAAAAATGGATCAGTCTGTTGTTTGAGTACAAGCTGAATCCCTATGATGAACTGCAATTTTGTTTAACAAAAATGCAACAATTAGTCCTTCTCGCATTTAAAAGAAATGAAGAAAAAAACTGCATCACGGTCACGGAGCCCAGTCAAGTTAGAAAGCTTATCATAGCAGACCAAACACGAGCGCCGCTGTCTCGCACATCGGTACCACCTTCAGCAACGGATCGAGCACCGGTAGTTGCTCTAGCACTGACAGCAGCGGCAGCTCAGTTTGATCCAGCTGAGGATTGGGCATCGACTGTGTTACCGGATCAGGCTGATATATCGGAGGATCGGGCATCGACATCGGCACCTGCTCCGACACCGGCACCAGCTCTACAAGGAGCACCATCTCCGGCAGCAACAGCGCCACTACCAGTCGCACCGGCACGGGAACCAGCAATGGCTTCAGCACCTGCACCAATACTTGCACTTGCATCTGCTCCAGCCCGTGCAGCGGCAACCGAATGAGCAGCTGCACCGGCAACAGACTGGGCTGCAGTTCGCACTTCATATACCAAAGTCCTTACAAAAACCGACATGTCCACCTTCTTGGTAAGCATTGGCCGCCCAAGTGCTTCGTTCTTTTTTCTTTCCATGTTGTTTCACATGATTCACTGTGTTGATCTAAATGTTTGTGTATGTCTTCTTGTTTGCAAACAGAGAATTCCTAGAGCAACGAGGGAGTCGTTCAACAATCCGGGCGATCGTGGCCAAGTTTCTCTTACCATGTGCAACCTTGGTGTGAATGAACCTGCTCAATATACCGTAAGTACAAAGGATGGTCGCATGATGATTGATGCTAAAGGATGGTTGAGGTTCAATTCTAAATCATATCTTGCGGTAGGGGATGATGTTAAAATCGAACTTTCTCGGCAAGGAGAGCTGGTCCAAATCAACTTTGAAATTCTTCGGTAGCAACACGTAACTGCAGAACTGATCTATCCTCCGAGAGATTTTGATGTAATAATCTCGCATGGTGAAACAAGTGTCCTGTCTGTAGAAGTAGTACGACATTATTATTTATCACATGGTATATCATTGATAGAATTGCAACTCTCGTTGCTGGTTAGGAACTGTCGTTCTATTTCATTCCAACAGTTGTCGTGCTTTATTAAATTTTGTGTATTCGCCTTGCGACGGCATCTAAAACCAGCGCCGTACCGATCACTTGCAATATGAAAAGCGCTGAGGTAGAATACATGGCCCCCCAAACATGCAGGGTGGTCCTGCGGCCCAAAGTCCAGAACCGTGAGCCTGTCTGAGTATTATATTCTCAGCTGAACCCCCATAATGCCCGTGCGTTGCACGTAACATCAAGATGCATTTGTATGAGTATTTTATCTTGTGAGAGAAAAGGATGAACGAGGGAAGGCCTTATTTGCAAATGTGGATAGGTGTGTGGGTACATTTTTGCAAAATTGCCATAGTTTCCTTCCTATCCGTCAGATATAAATCGGACGGCCAATATTACAGGATGGCAGGCACGCCATCATCACCAACTCGTCTATACTATGTAAAAAAACTCTGTTTTTTATAATTATATATGTTATATATATATATTCTCCTTGATTTTTCTTATGTATAAAGTTGTGATATAAAAGATTTTTATATTTCTTTATAGAGGGAGTATCTCTCTGTCAAAAATATATTTATGTGTAACTAGTTACTCCTGTCTTTCTACTTCCTTTCGCTGATAAGTGGGGCATCCGGCAATGGGGTCCACGTGCCATATGCACCAAATTAGAGTGCACAACTGCACGGTAGACACACCCCGGTTGTAGCGCCGCAGTAATGCCCAATGAGTCATCAAATCACAAAACCACCCACCTTTCCAGCTTTAGCAGTAAGATGGACAGATGAAGCGACAATATTTCATTGGGCCTGAATTCCCTTCTCCCTCGTCGGCTTGTTCAGAGAAAACCCCCTCTCGGTGATTGCATAGGGTTTTCTCATGGAGAACAAGGTACGAATTCTTCATCCATCCCTGATAAATCCAAGTCCCTTGGTCGCGGGTAATCCTAGGATGGCAGCCGCCGCCGTTGATGCATTTTTCTTCCTACTGAATCTAGTGTGTTTCATTTGCAGTGCCCAAAGTGCAAGGACCCTACAGGTTTTCGCGCCCTCGGCGAGATGCCACACTTGTTCCTTCTCATCCTAACACAGGATTTTAAAACATGGACAATAGTTCCTAGAATCCTATTTTCTATCCGGGAGGGTGGGGTTTTTTGAACATGCTGTCGACTAATTTGGAAATTTGGATTGCTATATTTGGATAAAAGGTACTAGGACGATGGTCAACACTAACGTGAAGGAGGAAATTATTTCTAGATTTGGATAGGGAATACATTGTGTTCTCATATTATTTTTTCCTGCAGTGCATTATTTCTCTGCCAGAACACATGTACTCAAGATGCTCGGCCTTGCCATAACTGAATACACTAGTTTAATGGTCACAGTGAAGATAAGCCATGGATATAAGTTCCGAGTTGGGTTCATGAACCAAGAAGATCGCTGCTTTTTTATGGACAAACTTGGATAAACTTTCTCAAGTGTTACGGACTGAAGGTTGGTGCATGAATGTTGATGGAAATAGGAGAACCTGGTCTCATCTTCACTATGATTTTCCACCCGACGTTGTTCCAATTGTTCATCCATGTTAGTTTTGTATCTGGTTCTTGCTTGTTGCCTCGATTACTTCTTAATCCACCTATCCTGTCTAACTAATCACAATTTAACTTTAGAAGTAGCAATGAATCTCTCATGAAGATGCTACTTGTAACTAATATTTTCTTATAATTGGTGGCATGTGTAGTTTTTTCAGAATTAAGCAGGCAGCTCGTTTGTTATTCTGTAAGAACTCGGCTGTTAATGATGGCACTGAAGTTGACTGGGACGACATCCACAAGTTCCTACACTTTATTTATCGTCTTGAGGTCCTTGTGGGGCGTTTCAGCGGTGGGAGGCCACGTGGGGTATGTGTGCCATTTCTGCACTCGTTGAATAGGTCCAACTGTGTCGAGAAACTTATGGTATGAGCTGTTTTCTGTTATATATGTTGTTCATAAACTATTGCTTATACACAGTTTTACAGCTGTGATCTTCTTGAAACAGAAACTGCCTAGTTCTATTGTTCCTATACAGATGCCTGGCCATGGTCGGGTCAGACTTGCACTTGGTCACAACATGATGTTTATCTCGACCTACTCCATTCCCCTTGGAGGTGAAAAGATACTTATTCAGGGGTGGTCTCAAGTAGTGAAGGCCCGTCCATTTGGGAGAATAGGATAGAAGATTATGTTCCTTCTTTTCCATGGCTCTAAAGCGAATATCCTGTTTATTGACCACATTGCGAGATGAAGCCGCTTTCAGAAGGTTGTGGATGCGCGGGGTGGCGCCTCGGCCTTGTCCTGGGGCTTGGCGGCCTTACCCTTGGTTAACTGTACGCAAAGTAGCATTGTTCAAGGCATGCTTTGTATGGTTGAACCTGTATAAGTACTCATACTTCTTTCAACTATGGTTGTTAAGTGCCCCTGCTGGTTTCAGTTAAGGTTGTCAAGTACTCCTGCTGCTTTTACACTCTGTCATGTTTCTTTAGTCCTGTCTTCCTCTAGCCTCCAAAACCAAACCAGCGCCAATAGGGCCGCCTGCTTCCGCCTCCCACGACTCGCTGCACCTCAGCACACGCATCGCCGCCCCACCGTCTCCTAAATCATTAACGCCGATGTCCGATGCCTCGCCGTCGTCCTCCGCGCGCTTTGGTGCGCTCGCCGCGGCGCCGCCCTCTCGCGTTGTCAACATCGTCAACGAATAACAAGAATCTGCAGAAGTACATGGAGAGGATGACAGTAGGGGCCCACCATGTCAGCGTATGGAAAAAGAAAATGCTTCCTCCTAGTGGTTTCCTGACATCTGGGACCCACGACATTGTGAGCGTATATAGTCAATAGACAAGAGAACAACACAAGATCGGCTGACACCTCGGATGTAGTTGCTCGAGCAGTATTTTTTTTGTTATTGTTGAGACAGAGTAGGGTTTCGACTGGGCTGTGGCCCGTCTAGCCCAGGATTATATTTTCTGTTCACCATATGACCAGGCCAATTATTTTTCTTTGTGAAAATGAGCCTAGTTTATTTTTTCTGAAGAATACCCAATCCAGGCCTACTTATTTTTCAATGCCCCGATGGGCTGCAACTCTTTCAAGACGCCTGCAAATCTTGAAAGTAATATGAAATGGGTTGTAAATATAAAAACATATGACAAATTGGCAATTACTTTATAAGTTCTGAATGTTTTCACATTTTTAGATTCCTATTTCACTAGGCTTTAACCTAATTTAAATATATCTTCAAAGTACTTTAAAACTAGCTCTACATTTTGGTATTAAAAATTGTTTAGAACCCACAGAAATATGTGAATTTTTGTTTAAATTTTTAATCCTTGCGCTGGCCAACAAAAAACGGACTGCAATAAACTGCATAAGAAGTTGCAATGAGCTATATATAAATTATTAAAAAAAGAGGGAATGGTATGACTTGTGGGCCTATTAAGTTGATGCGTATGCAAGATTTTTTTAGTTATTATATACGTCAACAAATGATTCTAGCAGACGTAACCGTTGGATGTCAATCCAATGGCCGTCGTGTTTCTTCAATCTCTGATCTTCTTGCTCAAGCAGCCAAATCCAGCGCCGGCGAGACCGCCTGCTCCCGCCTCCCATGGCCAGCTGTGCTGTCGCCAGACCTCACCGCCCCCTACTACTCCCACCGCTGGCCAGGGCATCCCTCGGCTCACCAACACCCCCTGTTATTATGCGGTGATGGCAGCCTCACATCGCAGCCGAACCAGTGAACCCTCATACTCCTCTCCGCACGGGCTTCCACTGCCGCGTCTTCCCCGGCTCCACATCGTCCCCTTCCTAGGCCTCGCCGTCGTCCACCGCCCTGGTGCTCTCGGCGCAGCGTGGTCAATGTGGTCAAGGAACGACTTCCATCAGAAGAGTACTATACCTGGAGAGGCTGACAACTGGGTCCACGTCAGCCGCAAGGAAGTGCCTCCTTATTACGCACAAAATAATTATTCCTCCACCTGACAGCAGGGACCCACCGTACGGGCCACCGTATTTCATGAAAAAAATGTTTCCCCCCTGACTGCTGGGACCCACCAGCTACATCTTTGCACGCAAGGAAGTGTGTGCATATTACGGGCAAAAAATGATTCACCCCCTGACTGCTGGGACCGACCAGCTACATCTTCACACGCAAGGAAGTGCCTGACAGTCGAGACCCACCCAGTCGAAGCATATGTAGCATTGTAATTCTGGTCACGAACATGTACGTACATACTGGTAGTAGTAGAGGCGCGCACGTAGCATATAAACATACGTACAGCGGCCAGGATGCAAGAAAGTAAATATGACCAGGTACGTACATACGGGCGGGGTCTTGAATGCCTACTCACGCATACGTACGGCCAGGGCTCGTGTACATGGCTGGGTAGGAACGGAGAAACTGCGTCATCGTCGTGTTCATGGGGAGCCAACCGGCTGGGTCAGAACGAAATGCGTCGTCGTGTTCATAGGGAGGGCTTGGACGGAACAGCCGATGGAAACGAGGCCTGGCGTACCGCAGAACGGAGGAAACAGCCTTGTGTTCGACCGGCCATGGTCGAAACAGGATCCTGTTCATTGGGAGGGGCTGGCGTACCGCAAAACGGAGAAAACAGACTTTTGTTGGACCTACTACGGTCGAAACGGGGTCCTGTTGATCGGGAGGGGTGTGGCGCACCGCAAAACGGACTTGTGTTGGAGCGCTATGGTTGAAACGGGGGTCATGTTCATCGGGAGGGGTGTGGCGTACTGCAAAACGGCACTCCACAAGATACTGTTCATCTCCACCGTCGACCTCCTCCAGCCTCCATGGGCTATTGTTCATCCACCGTCGACCTCCTCTAGTCTCCACCTGCGACTGTTCATCCACAGGCTCCTGTTCATCCAGCCTCCATCGCGCGCTCCTCCACTGGCTACTGTTCAACCAGCCCTCTCCACGAGGTTCCTGTTCAACCACCCCTCCATGGGCTACTATTCATCCAGCCCTCCACCGGCTACTATTCAACCAGCCCTCCATGGGGTCGTCCTGTTCATCTAGCCCTCCATGGGGTCCTGTTCATCCAGCCCCAACCGGCTCGACCGGGGTCCTGTTCATCCGGAGGAAACACCACGGGGTCCTATTCATCCACCCCCACTGGGAACTGTTCATCCAAACCCCCCCCCCCAACAACGCTCACTGTTCACCAAGGGAAGGAGGCAGTAGGGTTCGGTCGGCTTCAGTTAGAAGCAGTAGCGAAGGAATCACTCAGGTTCAGTAACATAGCTAGTGCAATCGCTCGGGTTCAGTTAGAGCCCAACACCTCGCTCGGGTTCAGTTAGATCCCAACGCCTCGCACACACGCACGTATGTGTACGAGAGAAACGCGCATCGCTCGGCCCCCGACCACCCACCGTAACCGGGAACTCCCCGAAATGTTCCTCGCCCTCGCTTCTACCACGATTTTCTCTATCATGGACGGCCCAAAGAATGTCATGCAGCTGCGTCTCTGGCCCGCCCAGGACGAAAAGCCCATTTTATGTCATGATTTTTTGTCATAGAAGTAGGAGCCCACCACATCTATGATGATACCGGGTTTTGTCACAATTATTGTCATAGAAGTGTCATAAGTATGACAGAGTTTTTTTTCGTTCGGCCCAGAATGTCACGGATGTGTCTTTTTTTGTCGTGACAATCAAGCAGGAGTAGGGTTTTACCTCCATTAAGAGGGCCTGAACAAGGGTAAAACACTGTGTGCTTTGTCCATAGTTACCATTGGTCCTCAGACGTACAACTTGGGCCCCCTACCCGAGATCTGCCGGTTTTAACCGACATTGGTGCTTTCATTGAGAGCTCCGCTGTATCGTTGACAAAAGGATCGATGGCGCGCCTCTACACCAACGAAGATTCTGCGCCCAGGGAAATCTATCGTCCTGGACAGGTCTTTGTGTTTGGAGGCTTTTTGCTTCATGCCAACTCGATCGGCCGCCTCGAGCAGGTCAATAGTTATGCCCCCAGCCACCAGATCAGGTTTGGAAACCTGAACTACGTTGCTGACATCCGAGAAGACCTAGTCTCCGACGGGTTCGCGGCCTCTGCCGCCACTCCATGTCCCCGCCAAGAAGACTCCTCGGATCCCCTGTTAGATCCTATCCAGGGGTCAACACCCATACTGAGAACCCACAAGTATTGGGGATCGGAACAGTTTTTGAGGGTAGAGTATTCAACCCAAATTTATTGATTCGAGCCAAAGAATATTCTCTAGTATTAGTAGCTGAGTTATCAATTCAACCACACCTGAAAGAACTAATATTTGCAGCAAAGTATTTAGTAGCAAAGAAGTATGGAGGTAACGGTAATAGTGGCAAAAGTAACAGTGGCAGTTTTGTAGTAATCGTAACAGTGGCAACAGAGAAGTAACTAAGCAAAGATCAATATGTGAAAAGCTCGTAGGCAATGGATCAATGATGGATAATTACATCGGATGCAATTCATCATGCAACAGTTATAACATAGGGTGACACAGAACTAGCTCCAGTTCATCAATGTAATGTAGGCATGTATTCCGAATATAGGCATACATGCTTATGGAAAAGAACTTGCATGCCATCTTTTGTCCCACCACTACAAAAAATACACTTCCGTGATGATACGTGTTTTTCACAGTTGGTCGCGTTTTTTGTCATGCATGTACATCCATGACGATTTTATGACAGAATCAAGATAGTCATACATGTGGTGTCGTAGAAGTGTTCCATGACATTACCAAAATTATCATCACGGAAGTGTCCACTTCCATGATGATAAATCGCGCCTCACAGAAGTGCTTCCGTCAAGGGTGACCGACACGTGGCATCCACCGTAATGGAACGCCGTTAAGCTATCGGGTCGGGTTTTGGATCCGATAACCCGTTAACAGCCCGGACCAATGGGAATTTTCCACGTGTAAAATTTTGATTGGCCGAAGGGAACACCTGTCAGCTTGTTAGTGGGCCAGATGTCGCCCATCCATTGGAGGAGACATGCCTATGGTACATCAACACGTGGCTGGGCTCAACAGAGGCCCATATAGGTTAAAAAGGCTGGCCCAGTCAAAGGCCTGTAGTACTTAATCAGGTACTAGTGGGCCAGCCCAATAACGGCCTGCTTAATAAAGGCCCATTTACGGCCCGAAGCCAGATCTGGCCCGTTAATTGGTCAGCCAAAATTTGGGCCCATATACGGCCCGAAGCCAGATCTGGCCCATTAATTGTTCGCCCAATAATTGGGCCCATTTGCGGCCTGAAGCCAGACCTGGCTCGTTAATTGTTCGCTGAATATTTGGGCCCAACTACGGCCCATTGACTTTTGGCCTGTTAGAGGCCTGATGTAGACATGGGCCCATTTCACCCCGGTGTGACTTTCAACCTGTTTGAGGCCTGATGTAGACATGGGCCCATTTCAGCCCGGTGTGACTTTCGGCCTGGGAATGGCCCGTGGTGCCCATGGGCTATATATGGTCCGACGGGACATCGGGCCCACTAACGGCCCGTGCTAAAGGTGGCAACAGTTAAGCCCAACGTGACTTTGGGCCTGTTAAAGGCCTGTCGCGTAATTCAGCCTGTTGATGCCTGTACTAAGCTTTCGTCCTCTTAAAGGCCCATGATATCAGTGGGCCAACTACGGCCTGAGATATGTTTCGGCCTAGTAACGGCCCGTGACCTAACTGGGCCCAAAATGGCCCGGTCTACATTTCAGCCTGCTGAAGGCCCGTCGACGACTAGTGAAAATTGAGGCCCAACATGCATTTTGGCCTGCTAAAGGCCCGTGGTTTCATCTCGACCATAACAGGCCAATACAATATTCAGCCTGTTAATGGCCCAACGCTACCTGGGCCAAACTAAGTGCTGGGTCGACAAAGGGCCCAACTAAAATATAGGCCGGTGTAAGTTTGGGCCTGGCGCAATGTGTGAAGGCCTCAATCATTCGGTCCAAAGAAAGACGCAGGCCGGCCCAATTGTAGCCCACTAAAAAGCAGGACCGTTGGAGTCTAATGTTTCGGCCCGGTCGACTACATCTGATTTTTTTCAGATAGCGAATGATGGCAGTAACTAGTAGGAATTAAGAACAAACCTACTCTATACAATAAAGAAATTACGGCATAGTAACTAAGAATAAATCCACACTATACAATAAAGGATTTAAGGTATATTACATCCACTGGGCATCGAAGTTCGCCACCAGTGATCATAAAGCGCAACGAAGAAGCAGATTACAAAAACTGGGCACCATTGCAGCGTAACAAAATAATACTGAACCGAGACCACTTCCAAGACAGTTCAAGAAAGGTTAGCCTTGCGGGGGAACTGTTGCGCAAGCTGTTGAGAAAGGCTGTGAGATTGGCCTAGCATGTCGGTCATAGCTTCCAGGTGTAGCTGTTTAGCGATGAGGTTCTCATTGGTGTTCTTCGCAATCTTTCTTAGAGATAGGACTTCAAGTCGAAGTTGAGTTGCAGAATGCCTTTCTGCTAGAACTTGGGACTGAAGAAATCGAACTGATTCAGACAACGAATTCTGTGAGCTTGTCTGGCTGCTAGTCTCAAGTAACTTGAACACTGCATCAAGACAAGGCTTTGGGGTTGTCTCGCTATTTTCAAGATGTTTTGCCTTCTTTGCTGCAATATATGTTGGGTTTGTCTCACAGCCTTCAGCAGACTTGTGCATGCCATCAGGCATATCACCCTGAAACAAAGCAGAGAGATGACAAGTTTTGCACGTGTATAAACAAAGATGATAACTGTGCTGTCAATTCCATCCAATTTAAAATTAGAAAATAAAGAGTAAGTTCAAAATATCAATAGCATAATTTGGCGTTGTTCATAATGCGGGGAGCTTCACCACACTACTGGATTACCATGTCAACATAACAAGCATAGATGAAGGGCAAATAAAATCATTGTATCTATTTTGGATAATGTGCATGGCATGTTGTTCATATCATCAGCCACATCAGTAAGATATAACAGGAGATGACAAGGTGCAAACGTGGGCTGCTTCACCACACAGTGGATTATAGATCCATAAAAACAAGCATACATATAGGGAGTATTAAGTAATGTGTATGGTATGAATAAGGAATTTGGTTTTACGAGTAAAACTTAGAACTTACGGTTCTTGCGAACACATTTTGGTAGAAACAACAAACTAAACAACAGTAAACAATAGGGAGTATGAGCAAATTAAACAACAGTTGAGGATAAAGGCTTTAGAAGGACTGACTTACATTAACAGTTAACACTAGCTTTATAATGCCCTTCTCCATGTCAAGGGAAGGATAACTCAAGAATTTCAGCACAGAATCTTCTTCATAAGCATTGCCTGTACTCTACATTTTATAGAGAGTAATTATAGATACGATAATACTGGAAGGGATAGAGGATAATGAAGATAAGATGCAGATTGATGCTACATAATCAACTACCAATCCCTGGAAGTACAAGCGTTACAGGACAAAATGTACTGACAAGAGCAACGGGCTACACTTCTGCACTGACATTGTCTGTATTCTACTTGTTGGTAAGATTAAATATAGATCTGATCTTTATTAGTAAATGGTGGGCATGGGAGATAAGATGTAGAATGCTACACAATGAACCAATCCCTCTTCCCATAATACAGGAGTGTTTTGAACACTGGTGTACTATACAAAACGTTCTTATATTATGGGACGGAGGGATTAGCTGTTAATGTAAGTACAGTGATAGACCACGTTCAGTCTTTACAAGAGGACTGCAGAGCTAAACCTCTTCAAAAGCATTGGGTTGATTCTAAAAATTTATGTAAGAGTCCATATGGATCTTATAATGTCCACCAAATGGACGATTACAAGGCTAACATGTGCAGTGATGCTACATAATCAAACAGCTATGAAAGTAAGTATGGTCATACAGGGCAAGAGTTCCTCACAAGAGCAATGCAGTGTGCAGTATAGTTGCGAGATTCTATGGTCCCTTGAGAATTAATGTTCTTCTGCTAACAGTTTTCGTACAAGTGAGACATTAAGGCATATGCAGAAATGTAGTTCAAATTGTGATGTGATATCATAGACAGTACCTTACGCTGCAGCCGAGACCAATGTGTAACAAGATTATTCCAGTCACCGTCGGACAAATGTAGCACCGGAGACTTTACAGAAATTTCGTTTAGAGGCTTGCTATCGAAGTGCGCTTGCCTCAGGTAGGAACAATACTTCATCAACGAGTGCTTGAAAAGTGCAACCAACCCTTGCTCGTCTTCACAATCCAGTTTGCTCCTCGCCTATTTAAAAGAATGAAGTCTTGTGTCTTCTGTCGGTAGAAACATATGCAGTAATGACCATGAATAACATTAGTACATTACTTATGCGTAAGTTGCAGAGGAAGACTGGAAATTGTTCTGTGTATGCGGTATAATCTTTCCATGAAGGAAAGATGCGCACAAAGTTCCTGACAACAACATAAGCTTCATCTTCTAAACTGGGAAGAAATGGAACAGGGGTCCTATTTGCTGCAATTGGGGCTCTCTCTGGTTCAAAAAGGGATTTGGCAACTTGATTTGGTGTACTCTTTGCTGGAATGGGGGTTTTGCATCGTAGAGCTGGTGCTATGTCAACAGGCATAATCATATTGTTTGCTGCAGTTGGGGTCTGCTGAGTTGGGGCATCAGAAATGACCAGTGTAGTAGGGCTAGAGTCTGCTAGAGTTGGGGTGTTTTGTGGGTCAGGTGATATTGCAACTACACCTAATGGGATATTTAATTTATTAGGTGCCACTACCTTTTCCAAATACTTTGCTTGTGCTCCTCCATGATCAGCAATCGCCCTCTTCCTTTTGAACGTCTGATACACAAGAACATCATTTGAATGGATAAATATGGTATGATGACAAATGGAATATGTACTGAAAATGGATAGGCAGGGCGTATTCACATACAGGATGTGTAAACTAAGCTAATGACAGTTCAACAAAGTAGAAGCAATGCAAAGCATCAGTTGCAAGATATGTGCGAGCAATGTAACCTTGGAAAGTTAGAGCAAGTACCTTGATGGGTAAATAAGATAGGGCGTCTTCCTCTGACTCCTCCACTATGGAGCTACATTGACTTAGGTCTCCCTCTAGCTCAAAATCACCATTAGGATCATATTCTGAGCATGAATCTATAGGTGGAGAGCGTTTGCATTGCATTGCATCTAGACTTGATTTCAGTCCCTTAATGCCAAGTTTGACAGCCATGGCATTGTTCTGCTTTATTCTTTTCATGCGCGCAAGCTCATAATCATTATGATGCTGTTCAGAATCTGAGATTCATGAAAACATAGAAAGTAGTTAGATTATCTATGGAATGTATTGCGGATTCAACTCGAAGAGTGTCTCCCTATAAACCCCTGAATATGCAAAGTTCACCCCCCAACCATGCTGACCAGACCACACACAGAAATACAAACCCCTTATGTCTCTATAACAGGCAGGCACACATTTCAAAACTGAAGTAGGAACATTAGAATCATATGAAATTTGTATTTGAACAAATAAACTAAGCAGTTATGAGTGGCAGAATGTTTAGCTTCAAGGGTGGAGTGTTGGTAGGGCGACACAAAGCAAGTAGGCAGATTGTATTCCATGTAATAGATCAAAACCTATGTAAAAGCGGGAAATGACACTTTCTTTCTATACAATGCAGTGTTCGTTGCCCACACATGATGGAAGAGATCACATAGAGAAATACTATTCACTCATGTCTACGGTTCCAGTATTTAGAAACAGGGTGGTCCACCCTAAAAGAATATTGACAACAAATATGACAAGGCAAGCATAGATGTAGTGAATCAATCATTTACTTATGATCTTACTAAGACAAGTATGCAGAATTGTAACTACAGTAATAGACCGTCCAAAATCAGAATGAAGAAGTTTGTCTAGCACTTATTGTTTGCAACTAATCGACGTGAATAATTGGATATTATATCAAATGAGTAAGAAAGACAAGTAAATTGTCAACAAACCTGGCTTGCAGTAGTAATCTGGGTCAATGTCACTACGACCAACAATCCAAAATGACTAGTATCTATTCCGAGGGCCGGAATTTTGAAAACCCTGTGAGCTTTAGAGGTACTAAAGATTACCGAAATACATCTGAACCAGTAAGTGTAGGTAGCACTGAGCACACAACAAACCCTAATGACAGTCCTGCCTAATGAGTAATGAATCAATTAGAAAATGGGTGACGAGGAGTGGCTTCTGAGTGTTGAGGACGTATCTCAGGATAAATCGGGTTGGCTTGGTGGGTGCTGCACGCCTGAGCCTTGAACGGACTGGGAACGTAGGCACGGCGGCGTGCCTGGGTAGCGGTGACGCTGTTGGGCGAGCGGCTCCTGGCCTCCTGTTAGTCCGGCATCTCCTCCTAGAGTCATGCCATCCGGGGATGTCAAGTCACCGGCAAGGCAGGCGGCTGGGGGCGAGTAGAGATCGGAAGCGCGCAGCAGAATAGAGGGGAATCGGGGCCTGGGACGACCCAAAATCCCACGGTGGGCGGCCCACCGTGGGCACCCTGTAGAGATACACACCCGAGCGGCAAACATGCATTTTCGAAACTAATTTAGGAACATTTAGCTGACCAATTAAACAACTCTGTTTTAATGATATCAGATTCGTATTTGAACAACTAAGATTGTTTAGCTTGATGGGTGGAGCAGTGTTATTATGACACGAAGCACGTATTCTGATCGTATAGTGATCATGAAAGGGGGAAACTCTAAGCATATATTTTTAGCAAAAGAGGGTTTCCCCTCCGAATTCTATTAAAGAAACCACCACGGAACCAACATGATCAATTACACCCTAAGCATGATCAATTAAACCGTATTATGGCTGTGCCATGGCAGATTTGAAGCTGCTAACCGAAGAAATGATATTTAGCATCCATTGTTTGCTTCAAACTAAGAACTAAATTCTAAGAGCTGAAAAGAAAGTAGAGTAACCAAGTTAAGATCTATTTTCTGGTAGAGATCAAAAGGTTGAGGAGATATGAAGTACCACCTCTCTTGCGGTGCCGTGTAGGCATCCGGGGGCGGTGGCTGTCGGTGGCGTTGAAGCAGATCTGTGACGGTAGACGGGTGCATCGGGGGATAAGTCCCGTTGCGGTGGAAGAGAAGGTCGTGTGAGCGGCCCCAGCAAAGAGGACGACCACACCGATGAAGCGAGAGGACGCGATGCAAGGCTATTGGTCCGTCGTCGTGGATGAGAAACGTCCATCTCTAGCAGTGGACGACGCGGTCTTGGTAGGCACTCCAGCATGGTGGAGGACGGTGGCAATGGATGTGGTGGAGGACGGCGGTGATGGATGGGGTGGCGGACGGAGGCTGGTGTGGGGATGGGGTGTTCTAGCGCGGATGGTGTATGAATCGGAAAATTGAGGGAGGGTAAGGTGAACCATGTTTTTGTGACCCGCCTATCTGAAATATGGGAAAGTTACGAACTTAGCCCCCGTTTAAAATTTGGACGTCTCGTCGGTTGGGGATAGGACGGCAATCTCGCATCTCGCCAATATTTGCCCAGAGCGATTTCGGGCGAGGAGAGGGTGATTGGCACCCATAGTTGGTGCCCACGGTGTATGAATGGGGCTAACATGTAGGGCGGTTGTGTCACGTCTGAGTGAAGTTACAAACCTTCCCCTATTGAAAATATTTGCCTACATCGATTTCGGCCGAGTCGAGTTTGTTTTGCCGCCCACTGTCGGTGTCAAAACAGGCGGATCTCGGGTAGGGGGTCCCGAACTGTGCGTCTAAGCGGATGGTAACAGGAGACAAGGGACACGATGTTTTACCCAGGTTCGGGCCCTCTTGATGGAGGTAAAACCCTACGTCCTGCTTGATTAATATTGATGATGTGTGTTACAAGAGTGGATCTACCACGAGATCAAGGAGGCTGAACCCTAGAAGCTAGCCTATGGTATGATTGTTGTTCGTCCTATGGACTAAAGGCATCCGGTTTATATAGACACTGGAGAGGGCTAGGGTTACACAGAGTCGGTTACAAGGGTAGGAGATCTACATATCCGTATCGCCAAGCTTGCCTTCCACGCCAAGGAAAGTCCCATCCGGACGCATGACGAAGTCTTCAATCTTGTATCTTCATAGTCTTGGAGTCCGGCCGATGATGATAGTTCGGCTATCCGGACACCCCCTAGTCCGGGAGTCCCTCAGTATCCCCCGAACCAGGCTTCAATGACGACGAGTCCGGCGCACATGTTGTCTTCGGCGTTGCAAGGCGGGTTCTCCTTCAAACTTCATGTTCCTGTCGAATAATGTCTGGCTTCCTTATAAATGTTGCGCTCCTTGGCTTCTACGCCCAATAATGGCCTTCTTCCACGTGTCGTATGAATGCGAAAAGCTAGGGTATTTTTACATTTTCCCCCCTAGCCGTGCGAACAAGCCGCCTATAAGAGAGGCGAGGATCTAGATCCAACTCACACCATCCTCCTTCCGCAAGTACTCATCGAAGCGCCTCTGACAAAAATCCATTCTATCATTGATAGTCGACGCGGCTCCTGTTGGAAATATGCCCTAGAGGCAATAATAAAAGCATTATTATTATATTTCCTTGTTCATGATAATTGTCTTTTATTCATGCTATAATTGTATTATCCGGAGATCATAATACACGTGTGAATACATAGACCATAGCATGTCCCTAGTGAGCCTCTAGTTGACTAGCTCGTTGGTCAACAGATAGTCATGGTTTCCTGACTATGGACATTAGATGTCATTGACAACGGGATCACATCATTAGGAGAATGATGTGATGGACAAGACCCAATCCTAAGCATAGCACAAGATCGTGTAGTTCATTTTGCTAGAGCTTTTTCAATGTCAAGTATCTCTTCCTTAGACCATGAGATTGTGTAACTCCCGGATACCGTAAGAGTGCTTTGGGTGTACCAAACGTCACAACGTAACTGGGTGACTATAAAGTTGCACTACAGGTATCTTCGAAAGTGTCTGTTGGGTTGACACGGATCGAGACTGGGATTTGTCACTCCGTATGACGGAGAGGTATCTCTAGGCCCACTCGGTAATGCATCATCATAATGAGCTCAAAGTGACCAAGTGTTTGGTCACGGGATCATGCATTACGGTACGAGTAAAGTGACTTGCCGGTAACGAGACTGAACGAGGTATTGGGATACCGACGATCGAGTCTCGGGCATGTAACGTACCGATTGACAAAGGGAATTATATACGGGGTTTGATCGAATCCTCGACATCGTGGTTCATCCGATGACATCATTGAGGAGCATGTGGGAGCCAACATGGGTATCTAGATCCCGCTATTGGTTATTGCCTGAGAGCCGTCTGGGTCATGACTACGTGTCTCCCGAACCCGTAGGGTCTACACACTTAAGGTTCGGTGATGCTAGGGTTGTATGAATATGAGTATGCAGCAAACCGAATGTTGTTCGGAGTCCCGGATGAGATCCCGGACGTCACGAGGAGTCCCGGAATGGTCCGGAGGTAAATATTTATATATAGGAACTCTTATTTTGGTCGCCGGAAAAGTTTCACACTTTATCGGTATTCTGCGGGAGTGCCGAAAGGGGTCCGGGGGTCCACCGGGGGGGTCCACCTGCCCCGGGGGGCCACATGGGCTGTAGGGGGTGCGCCTTGGCCTATATGGGCCAAGGGCACCAGCCCCAAGAGGCCCATGCGCCAAGAAGACTTGGAGAGGGGAGAGTCCAAAGAGGGGAAGGCACCTCCGAGGTGCCTTGGGGAGGATGGACTCCTCCCCCCTCTTGGCCGCACCCCTTCCTTGGAGGAAGGGGCAAGGCTGCGCCCCCCCCCCCTCTCCCTTGCCCCTATATAAAGGGAGGGGATGGATGGGCAGCCGCACCCATAAGCCCTGGCGCCTCCCTCCTCCCTGCAACACCTCCTCCTCCTCCCGTAGTTGCTTAGCGAAGCCCTGCCGGAGTTCTGCTGCATCCACCACCACGCCGTCGTGCTGCTGGATCTTCATCAATCTCTCTTTGCCCCTTGCTGCATCAAGAAGGAGGAGACGTCATCCGCTCCATACGTGTGTTGAACGCGGAGGTGCTGTCCGTTCGGCACTAGGTCATCGGTGATCTGAATCACGGCGAGTACGACTCCATCAACCCCGTTCCATTGAACGCTTCCGCACGTGATCTACAAGTGGTATGTAGATGCAATCACTCTCCCATGACTCGTTGCTAGATGAACTCATAGATGGATCTGGGTGAAACCGTAGGAAAAATTTTAATTTTCTGCAACGTTCCCCTACAGTGGCATCATGAGCTAGGTCTATGCGTAGTTCTCTATTGCACGAGTAGAACACAATTTTTTTGTGGGCGTAGATCTTGTCAACTTGCTTGCCGCTACTAGTCTTATCTTGCTTCAGCGGTATTGTGGGATGAAGCGGCCCGGACCAACCTTACACGTACGCTTACGTGACACCGGTTCCACCGACTAACATGCACTAGTTGCATAAGGTGGCTGGCGGGTGTCTGTCTCTCCCACTTTAGCTGGAGCGGATTCAATGAAAAGGGTCCTTATGAAGGGTAAATAGAAGTTGACAAAATCACGTTGTGGTTATTCGTAGGTAAGAAAACGTTCTTGCTAGAACCCAATTGCAGCCACGTAAAAGATGCAACAACAATTAGAGGACATCTAACTTGTTTTTGCAGCAATTGTCATGTGATGTGATATGGCCAGAAGTTGTGATGAATGATGAATGATATATTGTGATGTATGAGATCATGTTCTTGTAATAGGAATCACGACTTGCATGTCGATGAGTATGACAACCGGAAGGAGCCATAGGAGTTGTCTTTATTTTTGTATGACCTGCGTGTCATTGAAGAACGCCATGTAAACTACTTTACTTTATTACTAAACGCGTTAGTCATAGAAGTAGAAGTAGTCGTTGGCGTGACAACTTCATGAAGACACGATGATGGAGATCATGATGATGGAGATCATGGTGTCATACCGGTGACAAGATGATCATGGAGCCCCGAAGATGAAGATTAAAGGAGCTATATGATATTGGCCATATCATGTCACTACTTTATATAATTGCATGTGATGTTTATTATGTTTTATGCATCTTGTTTACTTAGAACGACGGTAGTAAATAAGATGATCCCTTACAACAATTTCAAAAAGTGTTCTCCCCTAACTGTGCACCGTTGCTAAAGTTCGTCGTTTCGAAGCACCACATGATGATCGGGTGTGATAGATCCTTACGTTCACATACAACGGGTGTAAGACAGTTTTACACATGCAAAACACTTAGGGTTAACTTGACGAGCCTAGCATGTATAGACATGGCCTCGGAACACGGAGACCGAAAGTTCGAACATGAGTCGTATGGAAGATACGATCAACATGAGAATGTTCACCGACGATGACTAGTCCGTCTCACGTGATGATCGGACACGGCCTAGTCGACTCAGATCGTGTAACACTTAGATGACTAAGGGGATGTCAAATCTGAGTGGGAGTTCATTAAATAATTTGATTGAATGAACTTAATTATCATGAACTTAGTCTAAAACTTTTTGCAAAAATATGTCTTGTAGATCAAATGGCCAACGCTCATGTCAACATGAACTTCAACGCATTCCTAGAGAAAACCAAGCTGAAAGATGATGGCAGCAACTATACAGACTGGGTCCGGAACCTGAGGATCATCCTCATAGCTGCCAAGAAACAATATGTCCTAGAAGCACCGTTAGGTGACCCACCTGTTCTCCCAGCACTGCAAGATGATTTGAACGTTTGGCAGACACGTGCTGATGATTACTCCCTCGTTCAGTGCGGCATGCTTTACAGCTTAGAACCGGGGCTCCAAAAGCGTTTTGAGCATCACGGAGCATATGAGATGTTCGAGGAGCTGAAATGGTTTTCCAAGCTCACGCCCGGGTCGAGAGATATGACATCTCCGACAAGTTCTGTAGTTGTAAGATGGAGGAAAATAGTTCTGTCAGTGAGCACATACTCAAGATGTCTGGGTTGCACAACCGTATGACCCAGCTGAATATTAACCTCCCTGATGAGGCGGTCATTGACAGAATCCTTCAGTCGCTCCCACCAAGCTACAAGAGCTTTGTGATGAACTACAATATGCAGGGGATGGTAAAGACCATTCCTGAAGTATTTTCTATGCTGAAGTCAGCAGAGGTTGAAATCAAGAAAGAGCATCAAGTGTTGATGGTCAATAAGACCACTGAGTTCAAGAAGGGCAAGGGTAAGAAGAACTTCAAGAAGGACGGCAAGGAGGTTGCCGCGCCTGGTAAGCCAGTTACCGGGAAGAAGTCAAAGAATGGACCCAAGCCTGAGACTGAGTGCTTTTATTGCAAGGGGAAGGGTCACTGGAAGCGGAACTGCCCCAAATACTTAGCGGATAAGAAGGCCGGCAACACTAAAGGTATATTTGATATACATGTAATTGATGTGTACCTTACCAGTACTCGTAGTAACTCCTGGGTATTTGATACCGGTGCTGTTGCTCATATTTGTAACTCACAGCAGGAGCTACGGAATAAGCGGAGACTGGCGAAGGACGAGGTGACGATGCACGTCGGGAATGGTTCCGGGGTCGATGTGATCGCCGTCGGCACGCTACCTCTACATTTACCTACGGGATTAGTTTTGAACCTAAATAATTGTTATTTAGTGCCAAGTTTGAGCATGAACATTGTATCTGGATCTTGTTTAATACGAGATGGCTACTCATTTAAATCCGAGAATAATGGTTGTTCTATTTATATGAGAGATATGTTTTATGGTCATGTCCCGATGGTCAATGGTTTATTCTTAATGAATCTCGAACGTAGTGTTACACATATTCATAGCGTGAATACCAAAAGATGTAAAGTTGATAACGATAGTCCCACATACTTGTGGCACTGCCGCCTTGGTCACATTGGTGTCAAGCGCATGAAGAAGCTCCATGCCGATGGACTTTTAGAGTCTCTCGATTATTAATCATTTGACACATGCGAACCATGCCTCATGGGCAAAATGACCAAGACCCCGTTCTCCGGAACAATGGTGCGAGCAACCAACTTGTTGGAAATCATACATACCGATGTGTGCAGTCCAATGAGCGTTGAGGCTCGCGGAGGATATCGTTATGTTCTCACTCTCACTGATGACTTGAGTAGATATGGGTATGTCTACTTGATGAAACACAAGTCTGAG
The DNA here is from genome assembly GCF_002162155.2 of Triticum dicoccoides. Lineage (NCBI taxonomy): Eukaryota > Viridiplantae > Streptophyta > Magnoliopsida > Poales > Poaceae > Triticum > Triticum dicoccoides. Next base: position 702,488,514 of record NC_041381.1, read on the forward strand.
ACCTTTGAAACGTTCAAGGAATTTCAGAATGAGGTAGAGAATCAACGTGACCGAAAGATAAAATTCTTACGATCGGATCGTGGAGGAGAATATTTAAGTCACGAATTTGGTACACACTTAAGACAATGTGGAATCGTTTCACAACTCACGCCGCCTGGAACACCTCAGCGAAACGGTGTGTCCGAACGTCGTAATCACACTCTATTAGATATGGTGCGATCTATGATGTCTCTTACCGATTTACCGCTATCATTTTGGGGATATGCTCTAAAGACAGCTACATTCACTTTAAATAGGGCACTGTCTAAGTCCGTTGAGACGACACCGTATGAATTATGGTTTGGGAAGAAACCAAAGCTGTCGTTTCTAAAAGTTTGGGGATGCGATGCTTATGTCAAGAAACTTCAACCTAAAAAGCTCGAACCCAAGTCGGAAAAATGCGTCTTCATAGGATACCCCAAGGAAACCATTGGGTATACCTTCTACTTAAGATCCGAGGGCAAGACCTTTGTTGCCAAGAACGGATCCTTTCTGGAAAAGGAGTTTCTCTCGAAAGAAGTAAGTGGGAGGAAAGTAGAACTCGATGAAGTGCTACCTCTTGAACAGGATGGTAGTGCAGCTCAGGAAAATGTTCCTGTGATGCCAACACCAACTGAAAAGGAAAATAATGATGATGATCAAGGTACTTCAGATCAAGTTGCTACTGAACTTCGTAGGTCCACAAGGACACGTTCCGCACCAGAGTGGTACGGCAACCCTGTCCTGGAAATCATGTTGTTAGACAACGGTGAACCTTCGAACTATGAAGAAGCAATGGCGGGCCCAGATTCCAACAAATGGCTAGAAGCCATGAAATCCGAGATAGAATCCATGTATGAAACAAAGTATGGACTTTGACTGACTTGCCCGATGATCGGCGAGCGATAGAAAACAAGTGGATCTTTAAGAAGAAGACGGACGCGGATGGTAATGTCACCATCTATAAAGCTCGACTTGTCGCTAAGGGTTATCGGCAAGTTCAAGGGATTGACTACAATGAGACTTTCTCTCCCGTAGCGAAGCTTAAGTCCGTCTGAATCATGTTAGCAATTGCCGCATACTATGATTATGAGATATGGCAGATGGACGTCAAAACGGCATTCCTTAACGGTTATCTTAAGGAAGAACTGTATATGATGCAGCCGGAGGGTTTTGTCGATCCTAAGAATGCTAATAAAGTATGCAAGCTCCAGCGATCCATTTATGGGCTGGTGCAAGCATCTCGGAGTTGGAACATTCGCTTTGATGAAATGATCAAAGCGTTTGGGTTTATGCAGACTTATGGAGAAGCCTGCGTTTACAAGAAAGTGAGTGGGAGCTCTGTAGCATTTCTCATATTATATGTAGATGGCATACTTTTGATGGGAAATGCTATAGAATTCTTGGACAGTATTAAGTCCTACTTGAATAAGTGTTTTTCAATGAAGGACCTTGGAGAATCTGCTTATATATTAGGCATCAAGATCTATAGAGATAGATCGAGACGCCTCATAGGTCTTTCACAAAGCACATACCTTGATAAGATTTTGAAGAAGTTCAAAATGGATCAGTCCAAGAAGGGGTTCTTGCCTGTATTGCAAGGTGTGAGATTGAGCTCGGCTCAATGCCCGACCACGGCAAAAGATAAAGAAGAGATGAGCGTCATCCCCTATGCCTCAGCCATAGGATCTATTATGTATGCCATGCTGTGTACCAGACCTGATGTAAACATTGCCGTAAGTTTGGTAGGAAGATACCAAAGTAATCCCGGCAAGGAACACTGGACAGTGGTCAAGAATATCCTAAAGTACCTGAAAAGGACGAAGGACATGTTTCTCGTTTATGGAGGTGACGAAGAGCTCGTCGTAAAGGGTTACGTCGACGCTAGCTTCGACACAGATCTGGATGACTCTAAGTCACAAACCGGATACGTGTATATGTTGAATGGTGGAGCAGTAAGCTGGTGCAGCTGCAAGCAGAGCGTCGTGGCGGGATCTACATGTGAAGCGGAGTACATGGCAGCCTCGGAGGCAGCGCATGAAGCAATTTGGGTGAAGGAGTTCATCACCAACCTAGGAGTCATACCCAATGCGTCGGGGCCGATCAAACTCTTCTGTGACAACACTGGAGCTATTGCCCTTGCCAAGGAGCCCAGGTTTCACAAGAAGACCAGGCACATCAAGCGTCGTTTCAACTCCATCCGCGAAAATGTTCAAGATGGAGACATAGATATTTGCAAAGTACATACGGATCTGAATGTAGCAGATCCGTTGACTAAACCTCTCTCGCGAGCAAAACATGATCAACACCAGAACTCTATGGGTGTTCGATTCATCACAATGTAACTAGATTATTGACTCTAGTGCAAGTGGGAGACAGTTGGAAATATGCCCTAGAGGCAATAATAAAAGCATTATTATTATATTTCCTTGTTCATGATAATTGTCTTTTATTCATGCTATAATTGTATTATCCGGAAATCGTAATACATGTGTGAATACATAGACCATAGCATGTCCCTAGTGAGCCTCTAGTTGACTAGCTCGTTGGTCAACAGATAGTCATGGTTTCCTGACTATGGACATTAGATGTCATTGACAACGGGATCACATCATTAGGAGAATGATGTGATGGACAAGACCCAATCCTAAGCATAGCACAAGATCGTGTAGTTCGTTTTGCTAGAGCTTTTTCAATGTCAAGTATCTCTTCCTTAGACCATGAGATCGTGTAACTCCCGGATACCGTAAGAGTGCTTTGGGTGTACCAAACGTCACAACGTAACTGGGTGACTATAAAGGTGCACTACTGGTATCTCCGAAAGTGTCTGTTGGGTTGACACGGATCGGGACTGGGATTTGTCACTCCGTATGACGGAGAGGTATCTCTGGGCCCACTCGGTAATGCATCATCATAATGAGCTCAAAGTGACCAAGTGTTTGGTCACGGGATCATGCATTACGGTACGAGTAAAGTGACTTGCCGGTAACGAGACTGAACGAGGTATTGGGATACCGACGATCGAGTCTCGGGCATGTAACGTACCGATTGACAAAGGGAATTGTATACGGGGTTTGATCGAATCCTCGACATCGTGGTTCATCCGATGACATCATCGAGGAGCATGTGGGAGCCAACATGGGTATCTAGATCCTGCTGTTGGTTATTGCCTGAGAACCGTCTCTGTCATGACTACGTGTCTCCCGAACCCGTAGGGTCTACACACTTAAGGTTCGGTGACGCTAGGGTTGTATGAATATGAGTATGCAGCAAACCGAATGTTGTTCGGAGTCCCGGATGAGATCCCGGACGTCACGAGGAGTCCCGGAATGGTCCGAAGGTAAATATTTATATATAGGAAGTCTTATTTTGGTCGCCGGAAAAGTTTCACACTTTATCGGTATTGTACCGGGAGTGCCGAAAGGGGTCCGGGGGTCCACCGGGGGGGTCCACCTGCCCCGGGGGGCCACATGGGCTGTAGGGGGTGCGCCTTTGCCTATATGGGCCAAGGGCACCAGCCCCAAGAGGCCCATGTGCCAAGAAGACTTGGAGAGGGGAGTGTCCAAAGAGGGGAAGGCACCTCCGAGGTGCCTTGGGGAGGATGGACTCCTCCCCCCTCTTGGCCGCACCCCTTCCTTGGAGGAAGGGGCAAGGCTGCGCCCCCCCTCTCCCTTGCCCCTATATAAAGGGAGGGGAGGATGGGCAGCCGCACCCATAAGCCCTGGCGCCTCCCTCCTCCCTGCAACACCTCCTCCTCCTCCCGTAGTTGCTTAGCGAAGCCCTGCCGGAGTTCTGCTGCATCCACCACCACGCCTTCGTGCTGCTGGATCTTCATCAACCTCTCTTTCCCCCTTGCTGGATCAAGAAGGAGGAGACGTCATCCGCTCCGTACGTGTGTTGAACGTGGAGGTGCTGTCCGTTCGGCACTAGGTCATCGGTGATCTGAATCACGGCGAGTACGACTCCATCAACCCCGTTCCATTGAACGCTTCCGCACGTGATCTACAAGTGGTATGTAGATGCAATCACTCTCCCATGACTCGTTGCTAGATGAACTCATAGATGGATCTGGGTGAAACCGTTGGAAAAAATTTAATTTTCTGCAACGTTCCCCTACAACTCCTCCTCTCGCGCTCCCAGCCCTAAGCAAGGAGATTGGGGGAGATGCTCAGTTCCACACAGCGAGCTAGTGGCGCTCCAAACCGAGGGATATCTTCCCCCAGCCTTCATGGTTCCAGTTCGAGCCGGACTGACCACCTTCCGGGGTGGAAAGCAGGCGAAGAGCGTTCCCAACCCCTCCAAAGGAGAGCGGGTATGCTTTGTCCCTTATTTAATAAGGGGACTCAGATTTCCCATACATCCGTTTCTCCGGGGGCTCCTGGAGTTCTACGGACTCCAGCTTCACCACCTTACCCCTGCCTCCATTTTGCACATCGCGGGCTTTGTAGCTCTTTGCGAGCTATTCTTGGGCATCGAGCCCCATTTTGCGCCGTGGAAGAGATTGTTTTGCCTCATACCCTGTTCTCACGAGGGGTCGATATATCAAGTGGGTGGAGCCGAAATATGGCGCATCGCCGGGACCGGATATCCATCTGGCACCCCGAAGAAGGCGTCCGAAGATTGGCCTTCGGAATGGTTCTATATGGAGGACGCCCCTCTACCGGATCCAGTTTGGATCGGCCTCCCGGAGTTCAGCAATGCTCCCTTGAAGAAACGCCTGAGTTGGCGCCCGCGGAGCCCTCAACGAGAGGATGATGGGAGCGTCCATTATCTGATGGGCCGGATTAGGTTACTGGCCCACTCCGGATTGACCATGATTGGAATCATGGCCACGTGCATTATGCGAGGGGTGCAGCCGCTCCAATATAGGGGCCACCCCATGTGGGATTTCAACGGGGAGAACGACGCCACCCGTCATGGCCGCAAGGGGCCGGGATCGGTCGCGGATCTGGTGAAGATCCTGTCCGGCTAGTACAAGGGGGAGAAGGAGGACTTTCTCCAGACGAGCCCATTGAATGGGTTCTCCATGAATAACCCTCGGAGCTAGGTAAGCGAACGTTTATTCATCCGACCCGTGCTTTCGAAGTTAAATGCCTTACTTTATGATTTTAACGCAGGAACTGCGTCGGGATGTGGAGGGCAAACACAGCCCGGCTCCACAACCTGAGGATTCGGGAAGATCCCTTGATCCGGCCTCCGAAGAGGATCCGGACATAAAGGTGGAGCTAATCGTCGGTGTGTTCCACTAACTCAGCATGGACAATGCTTTAGTCGCCATTACGGCTGACTACCCCGGATTATGTCCGGCTTCTCAGGTAATTATGACCGGAGTTCTGACACCATTACTTCGTCCCTGCGTATTTCAGATCACCGTATACCAACGATGTCTTGCAGGAGGTGCCTTCAAGGCGAGAAGCCGAACCCGCGGCGGCTGACCAGCAAGGGTCAGTTCGGCCCAGCAGGCGGAAAAGGAGTGCGACGCGAATCGAAACATCGCCGCAACGGTACGGCGCACCGCTGTTTTTAAGGGAAGGATCCCTAGGAGGTATATTAATGCTCATAACTTTTCCAGGAGAAAGAGCACTCGCCGGATAGTGTTCGGAGAGGTTGCCAATCAAGCCTCCGCCAGCCATGCTCCAACGCGTGGTCCGGAAGGGGAGGCGAACATAGGGCATGAGTCGGATGCTCCTCCAACGGAGGATGCCGACAGGCTGTCCGCCACCCATTCTGAGGTGGAGAGCGCCATGAATCACAGGCGTCGCCGGACAGTTCTTCGTGACGCGTGCTTCTCCCCGGAGGCGTTGAATGCCTTTGATGCAGGATACGCGCACCTCCGTGCCACTCAAGATGGTTTAACCAGAGCCACGGAGCAGTATGTGAAGGACATACGGGTAAGTAATTTTAATAGTTATATATGCCAGTAGCCCCCGAGACTTAAAATAGTTAAAATAACTGATTTAAGGGTCATTTATTATGCAAGATCTTACGGAGAAGAATACCCACCTGTCCCAGGAACTTCAAGAGTGCAAGGCCCAACTTGAGGCCGCACTGGCCGCCACGGGGGGAGCCACAGATACCCCCCGCTGGTAATACGTACTTCGAAAAGATAAGTAGTTAACAAAGTGCGGTGTGTGCGTAAATCTGACAATAATATTGCAGAGGGCGCCGGACTAGATCCGGACAAGCAACAGCTACTGCGCCAGTTGAAGGCCGGCGAGAGGGTGCTTATGAAGGTGCAGCAGGAGAGGAACAAACTCCAAGATGCCCACACCCAGCTTGGAGAATAGCTAAAAGGTGTTCGGGCCCAGCTGTCTAGCTCCTTGAAGGAGAATCAACGGCTTCGTCGCAGCATCTATAGTAAGTGCTTGAGCAAACTCTTTTGAAAAGAAGAGTTCGGCGAGGAAGTCGGTTGACAGAAATATGTCTGTAGGTGTGCTCACAGGTCGCCCTATGGAGGAAATGCCCGGTTTAACGGGTGACCAACTTCCCGAGCTGGTGCAACTGCTTGAACACGTTCGGCAGGCGATGAGTGGCGTCGTTCAGGCCTTATGGCCTTCCGTCTCCCTACCTGAGGGTCTTGGAGGGCTTGCTGAGAAGCTTCAGGGAGTACGGCGACGTCTCCGTCTGTGGAAGATATCGGCCTGCCGTCAAGGTGCCAGGGAGGCCTGGGCCATGGTGAAGACGCGGTACCCGAAGGCTGACCCAAACCACATGGCCGAGGTCGGACCTGCGGGGCCTGATGGGAAGGAGATCCCTGTGAGCTTGATGTACGGCCAAGTAGAGCTGGCCGCGAAATATTCCCAACAGGACTGTAAATTAGACAGCCTGTTAGATGGGATTGAAGAGGAGTACAATCAGTCAGTTTGACGATGTAATTTTAAAATGACATGTAAAATGCCTTCTAGCCGGATTGTAGATCGTTTGCCTTTGCGGACCTTTTCGCTTCAACCTCAGGACCCAACAGTCTGGAGTGTGTCCAAATACCCTGACGGTTATAAAAGAACCGGGGCATGCATGGAGACAAGGCGTAGGGGTCATAATTGCTTTATCAGACAAGTGCCCAACTAGCTATGTTATATTACATGGTTAGTAAGAAACATCTTCCAGGGAGAATAGTTCCGTTAAGGGTTCCTTTCCTTGGGAGGCATGCCCTAAAGTGCATGTCCGGACTGCGAAAATAGCAGAAAAAGCATCTAGGGGCAGATAAATAAGTAAGTAATAAATCATCTTTCAGGTCACCGACGGAATATTCCCTTAAGAACGCTAGCCTTCGGCTTCACCCAGTCTGAGGTACACATCCGGCTGACCCGACAGTAACAATCGCAGAGGTGCTCCCTTTACCTCCTAGCCGAACAATCGGGAACGTAGGGGTAAGCACATGAGCCAGGCAACCCGGCTTAGCCAAAACTAAAGTCATATCGATGCATATAATGGTGCTCAAAAGGTACATGCGGACGTGTGACACATGTGGTGGGCATGAAGCCCATATAAATAAGCTTCTGTTAAAGAAGCCCCCAGGTATAATGAGTGCTAGGAGCACATCAAGTGTGTGCGAACAATGCGCAAAGCAGCCTATCAAAGGTATTGAAAAAAAAAGTGGGAAGAAGGAGGGGGACAAGAGACAGTGAAAATGTTAAAAGGTGGACGGAGGATTGAGACGAACTCTGGGTCCGGCGTTAGGCGTAGAATCTTCGGAGACGGGCTGCGTTCCATGGGTTCAGCTCGAGTGGGTTGTCAGATGCGTTACGTAGACGGTATGCTCCGCCGGTCAGGACTTGGTCGATGATGAAGGGACCTTCCCACTTGGGCTTAAGTTTGTCCTTTTTCTTGTCCGGCAGGCGTAGAACAAGTTCGCCAACATTGTAGGTTTTGGCCCGTACTTCTCTGCTTTGATATCTTCGAGCCTGCTGCTGATAAAATGCGGAACAAGATTTTTCCACGTCCCGCTCCTCCTCTAAGGCGTCCAAACTGTCCTGCCAATCCAACTCGGCTTCTCTTTCTTCGTACATGCGCACGCGAGGTGATTCATGAATTATATCGCAGGGCAGAACTGCCTCTGCGCCGTATACCATAAAAAATGGTGTGAATCCGGTAGTGCGGTTTGGCGTGGTCCGCAGCCCCCAGAGTACGGAGTCGAGCTCCTCTACCCAGTGCGTGTTAGATTCCTTTAGGGACCGCACTAGTCTGGGTTTAACGCCGCTCATGATTAAACCATTTGCTCGCTCGACTTGACCGTTAGTTTGGGGGTGATAGACTGAAGCGTAGTCGAGCTTGATGCCCATGTTTTTGCACCAGAGTTTAACCTCGTCGGCCGTGAAATTCGTGCCGTTATCAGTGATGATGCTGTGGGGGACGCCAAAACGGAGTACTACCCCGGATATGAAGTCTATCACCGGTCCGGATTCTGCCGTTTTAACTAGCTTGGCCTCTATCCATTTGGTGAATTTGTCCACCATGACCAATAAGTATTTGTGCTTGTGGGTCCCCCCTTTAAGGGGTCCAACCATGTCAAGCCCCCAGACCGCGAACGGCCAGGTGATGGGTATAGTTTTGAGGGCGGTGGGTGGCATGTGGCTCTGATTAGCAAAGAGCTGGCAACCGACGCATCGTTGGACTAAGTCCTGAGCATCTGCCTGGGCTGTTGGCCAATAAAATCCTCTACGGAAGGCCTTGCCTACAAGGGCCCGGGCTGCAGCGTGGTGCCCGCCGAGTCCGGCGTGAATTTCAGCAGGAGATTTTGCCCTTCCTCTTCGGAGATACACCTTTGAAGGACTCCGGTTGTGCTTTTCTTATAAAGTTCTCCCTCGTGGACCTTGTAGGCTTTAGATCGCCGAACTATGCAGCGGGCCTCATTTTGTCTTCGGGAAATTCCTGCCTGATTAAGTAGGCTAGGAATGGTTCCGTCCACAGGGCAATTACTGCCATTATTTCGTGGGCTGAAGGTGTTATTTCATTGGCTGAGCCTCCGATTGTGTCAGAATGGTATGAGTTAGGTGATGCAGCTGGTTCCGGATTGTTATTTCCGGACTCCTCTTCCCATAATACGGATGTCTTAAAGAGCCGTTCCAGGAAGATGTTTGGAGGGAAAGCGTCGCGTTTTGCGCCGATGCGTGCCAACACGTCTGCTGCCTGGTTGTTATCCCGGGCTACATGGTCGAATTCGAGTCCTTCGAACCGAGCTGACATTTTTAGGACGGCGTTGCGGTAGGCTGCCATTTTCGGATCTTTGGCGTCAAAGTGTCCATTTACTTGGGATATTGCAAGGTTTGAATCCCCGCGCACCTCTAGGCGTTGAATGCCCATCGAGATTGCCATTCGGAGGCCATGTAGAAGGGCCTCGTATTCGGCTGCGTTGTTGGAGTCCATGTACATTATTTGAAGTACGTATTGGACTGTGTCTCCGGTCGGGGACGTCAAGACGACGCCAGCCCCCAAGCCAGCCAACATTTTGGATCCGTCGAAATGCATGATCCAATTGGAGTACGCGCCGTACTCTTTAGGGAGTTCGGCTTCTGTCCATTCGGCGATGAAGTCAGCCAGAACTTGCGACTTTATAGCTCGCTGTGGTTTGTAGGTTATGTCAAATGGTAAGAGCTCAATGGCCCATTTTGCAATCCTGCCCGTTGCGTCGCGTTGTTTATAATATCGTTGAGAGGTACTTCGGAGGCCACCCTTATGGAACACTCTTGAAAGTAGTGTCACAGCTTCTGGGATGCCATGAACACCGCATACGCTATCTTTTGATAATGTGGGTACCAGGACTTGCATGGAGTTAATACAGTGGATACGTAGTACACTGGTTTTTGAAGAGGGAATCTGTGCCCTTCCGTTTCTTGTTCGACGACGAGTACCGCGCTGACAACTTGATGTGTTGCTGCGATATATAACAGCATTGGTTCACCCAGGTTGGGCGCGGCCAGGACCAGATTTGTTGCCAATACGGCCTTTATTTCTTCGAGTCCGGCCGTGGCAGCATCCGTCCATTCAAAATGTTCGATGCGCCGGAGGAGGCGATAGAGGGGCAGTGCCTTTTCTCCCAAATGGGAGATGAAGCAGCTTAGAGCCGCCACGCATCCAGTTAGTTTTTCTATTTGCTTGAGGTCTTTTGGGATATCCAATTGTGACAGAGCTCGGATCTTGGCTGGGTTTGCTTCAATTCCTCTACCGGATACAATGAAGCCCAAGAGCTTTCCTGCTGGTACGCTGAAAACACATTTTTCCGGGTTGAGCTTAATGTCATATGCTCGGAGGTTGTCGAATGTCACCCTTAAGTCGTCTACTAGAGTTTCGACGTGTTTGGTCTTGACGACCACATCGTCTACGTATGCCTCTACTCTTTTTCCTATCTGGGTAGCCAGACATGTCTGAATCATGCGCTGATATGTTGCGCCGGCGTTTTTGAGTCCGAAGGGCATTGTGTTGAAGCAGAATGGCCCATATGGAGTAATGAATGCCGTTGCGGCCTGGTCTTTTTCCGCCATCTTGATTTGATGGTATCCGGAGTATGCGTCGAGGAAGCACAATGAATCGTGCCCTGCGGTAGCATCGATGATTTGGTTGATGCGAGGGAGAGGGAAAGGGTCCTTTGGACAGGCCTTGTTAAGGTCTTTGAAATCGACGCAAAGGCGCCAGGATTTGTCCTTTTTCGGTACCATTACTAGGTTGGCTAGCTAGTCCGGATGTTTTATATCTCTGATGAATCCGGCTTCTAAGAGTTTGGCTAGCTCCTCTACCATTGCCTGTCTTTTGGGTTCGGAAAATCGCCGAAGAGCTTGTTTGACTGGCTTGAATCCTTTTAGGATATTTAGGCTGTGCTCTGCTAGCCTGCGTGGGATTCCTGGCATGTCTGAAGGGTGCCAGGAAAAAATGTCCCAATTTTCCCGAAGGAATTCTCGTAGTGCGGCTTCTACATCGGGATTTAATTGTGCCCCAATGGAGGCCGTCTTTGTGGGGTCCATTGGATGGACCTGGAATTTGACTATTTCATCTGCTGGTTTAAAAGAGGTGGACTTGGACCTCTTATCGAGTATCACATCGTCCCTATCCACCGTGGAGCGCAACGCAGTTAGTTCCTCTGCCGCTAGCGCTTCGGATAATGCCTCTAGGGCCAGTGCGGCTGTCTTATTTTCAGTGTGTAGTGCTGTATCTGGATCACTGGCGAGAGTGATTATTCCATTGGGTCTGGGCATTTTGAGCTTCACGTACCCGTAATGGGGTATACCTTGGAAGATTGTGAATGCCTCTCGCCCTAACAAGGCGTGATAGCCGCTGCCGAATGGGGCCACATGGAATGTGACCTCTTCGGACCTGTAATTGTCCGGCGAGCCGAACACTACATCTAGAGTGATTTTTCCTGCGCAGCGTACTTCTCGACTAGGGATTATTCCCCTGAAGGTTGTGCTGCTTCGCTCAATGCGGCTCCAGTCAATTTCCATTTTTTGAAGGGTTTCTTCGTAGATGAGGTTTAATCCGCTGCCGCCATCCATGAGTACCTTGGTAAGACAAAAGTCGTCCACTATCGGACTGAGGACCAATGCGGCTGGTGCTCTAGCTGTTCGGAATTTAGGTTCGTCGCTGGCGTTGAAGGTGATAGCCGTGTCGCTCCATGGATTTGCTGTTGCTACTTGGTAGACTTCGACGAGGCTGCGGATTGTTCGTTTCCGCATGTTTTTTGATGCGAAAGTCTTGAAGACTGTTAATACCGTACTGGTACTGCTGGGCTGGTTGCCCGGGGCTAAAAAGCCTTCGCCACTTTTGGCCACCTGCCGTAGTATCCAACATGCTCGGAGGCTATGTGTTGGAGTGGCGCCCTCTGTACTATGGATTTTGCAGGGTCCGTTGAGCCATCCCTCCAGTACGGTTCCGTACCCTTTAGGGGTTTTTTGCTTCTTGGTTTTTAACCCGGGTGCTTGACTATGACGCACCCTTTTATTTCGGACTGGGGCTGTATTCAGGGCCGGATTGTCCCAAAACCTAGTTTCGGTTTTCCAAGCACTCTCCATCGCGTAGTATTTTTGTACAATGGTCGCTAGGTCGGCGAAGCGTGTAACTTCGCGACGACTGATGGCGTTTATGATTCCCTTGTCCGTGCAATTGTTGCAGAAAATTGAAATCGCGCTTTCTTCACGGCAGTCCATTATCCTGTTCATAACCAGGGGGAATCTGGCCCAGTAATGATGTACTGTTTCATCGGGCTCTTGCCGTATTTGAGATAGATCGCTTATGTTTGGGTGGGCGGGTGGAATTAAGTTCGGAACCCCGCCCGATCTGAGGCTCAAAGGCCAAGAAGCTTCCGGATTTGGAAGCTTGGTTTGTTGGATGCTTTCCAACAAATCTGGTCCGGTGCCTGACTTTAGGTTCAGTATTTGATTGGCATCCGTCCCTCCGCGGGAATCCGGCATGGGGGGATCGGGAATCCGAACATAGTTGGTTTTTAACATAGAAGAAGAGTCGCCGCATTGTTCCTCTACCACAACAACGTGGTGGGTAACCTGGGGAGAGTTAATTTCTCTCAGATCGGTTTTAAGCCCAATCTGATCGTAGTCGGTAGCGACTCCCAGGGCGGCGATGTGATCCAAGAGCCCGTTTACGGAGGAGAGCTCAATCGGATCTAGCTGCTCGGTGAATTCCGAGCTGACGTGAAGATCGCTTTTAATGACCTGAGAGGTCATTGTCGGAGCGGTGGCCGAACAGGCGGTCATAAGAAAACTGCCTAGCCGGATAGTCTGGCCGGCGGCGAAAGCTCCCTTGACGACGGTGCCGTCTTTAAAGACGGGAAAAGGCATCCTTCCTGATGGTGATGGCACAGGGGAGCTCTCAATGAAAGCACCAATGCCGGTGTCAAAACCGGAGGATCTCGGGAAGGGGGTCCCGAACTGTGCGTCTAGGCGGATGGTAACAGGAGACAAGGGACACGATGTTTTACCCAGGTTCGGGCCCTCTTGATGGAGGTAAAACCCTACGTCCTGCTTGATTAATATTGATGATGTGTGTTACAAGAGTGGATCTACCACGAGATCAAGGAGGCTAAACCCTAGAAGCTAGCCTATGGTATGATTGTTGTTCGTCCTATGGACTAAAGGCATCCAGTTTATATAGACACCGGAGAGGGCTAGGGTTACACAGAGTCGGTTACAAGGGTAGGAGATCTACATATCCGTATCGCCAAGCTTGCCTTCCACGCCAAGGAAAGTCCCATCCGGACGCGTGACGAAGTCTTCAATCTTGTATCTTCATAGTCTTGGAGTCCGGCCGATGATGATAGTTCGGCTATCCGTACACCCCCTAGTCCGGGACTCCCTCACCCACCGTGTATGAATGGGGAATGGAGGGAGAAACGGAGGTCTTTCGGACGAGCTTGAATCAAATGTGTTTTGTCGCCCATGTTTGACGCCCACCATGTTGGAATGGGCTCAGAGGCAGTCGTGTCACGTCTAATTGAAGTTACTAACCTACCCCTATTTAGAGCAGTGGAAATCGAGCCGATGGATTGTCCGTGTAATGGGTAGATAGTTATTTCCATCTCCCAAACACTTGGCTTCGGGCAGCCGACGTGGAAGTGGACATTTTGCCGCGTCTTTCAAATTTTGGGACAATAAGCATCCACGTTTACCCTGGCAACTAAATTCGAATCCATTTTGTATTCCTATATCAATCTTTATAAATCATTCTACGTGTTTTTATATATCTTCAAAAGGACGACAAATATGTATTCCATTGTCATATATGAATATGGTTTACAAATGTCGATACTCAAATTCAGAAGCTAGAATCCAGTTTAAGGTGAATTCGAATATTTGGAACACTTCATGTCCAACTCAAATGTCACACGTAGCATAATGTGTACTCACATTTAGATATGTACACAAGCAATGTATCAAGATCCAAATACCGAGTCAATCAACCAAGAATGTACAGAACTAACAGACATATAAACACTTATAGAGTATATGGATCAATAATATCAACTAACATACATAAGCCAGGCCGTTGTACTTTTTTTGGCTACAACGGCATCCTTTTTTTAGCCAGCATCTTGGCTCTTTCCGATGCGTGCCACTTATGGTCCATCTATACTACTACTATTGCTGAATGCACATTCAGCCCGATTGGCATATTTGTAGGTCTGGCACAGCAATCCAAATGAAATGTCTCCGAGTCTTATCAATTAATACAGACTTGTGCTCAAATAAAATTACAAACCAAAAAACAAAAAAAACAATTATTACAAGATCTCTAAAACAAATGGTTTGATTGATTACATGAACAGACAACACAAAGGTTATTCAACGATGGAAAGAACATTTCACCTATGATTTACCAAGTAGGAATTTAATTTCCTTTTTTCCTTCAGGACCTTAACAATCTGGTCAGTCTCAGCTTGTTTCATTTTGAAATCCACCAAATATTTAATGGTTGTTTTGAGTACTGCTTGTGATTGTGCTGTTTGCTTCCTCAACATGTCAACTTCATCTCTAAGTGTAGAAGCAGAATCTCTTTCAACCACTAGTTTAGCCTCTAGAGCATCAGCAGTTGGCAATTCATAATGCACAATTGGGCCGGTGCCACTTCTGTGGGATGATGCAACGTCCATGGTGACCTCGCTCTTTGATCTTGGGCTAACCTGTTTTGCCATTAAAGTTTCGATTGGATTCAGAAAAGTTGAAGTTAGCAAAACATCTCAACTGGGAGTTATAATAGCAAACTAGTTAAACAAACAAGGAATTAAAAAGTTTCAATTGGATGCTGAAAAGTAGTTATTAACATCATTGTAACCCGCTATTGCAGCAGCAAAGCAGTTAAACAAACAAGTAGATATTTAAGTTAAGGCAAACAGGTAATTCTTAACAGTAAGTATCAAACACATATCTAGGCGCAGTCTACAATATGATTAATAGGGTGTGGCATTACGTAATCAGTAGCAAACTAAATTAAGCCAAACAACGTAATTGAACAATTTTGCAATAAGTGGCTAACTAAAATTCCGAGAAGCGGGTAACTGAACTTATGCTAGTTCTTTGTACAGGCACACTGCAACTTCTTTTTCACTTACAAGGTTGTACGAAGGAGTCCATGGCATCAATTGCTTGGATACGCAGTCCCAATACTTCTTTCTTCCCACACTGCATTGGTAAGTCGAATGGTTAATCTGGTCAGATGGTGCGTCCTTGATATGTTATATGAGGACGTGTAGTCAGACTAGTTGTAGCCACACATCACACTGGCTTTTACTGTATATTTCATGCGATTAATTTTGGCATATTGAGATCTAAGCAATCTACAATAGGATGAAAAGACTGGCATCCTTCACATTATTGGCGAACTCAGTTCATAGAAAGAAGCAATTCAACCATTATGTGGGTAAATCAAAAGCGCCACTGGAATATTTTTCACTACCCAATCATACACGCAAAAAGGGGCGACACCACCATAGGGGCTGGTATGGGCGGCCGCCTCAGGTGGATGGAAAGTGTGCACCTAGTTTGAGTCGTCCAGGTTGGCCCAGGCTAGTTTTGTTTGTCCCAACGCATGAGCAGGCAATGTAAAAAATGCAGAAAAATGTTTCAATTTGGATGGGCCAATAACATAAGTGCAAGGCTGGCCCTATAGCAGGCTCGCGACCCAAACGAGCGCCTCCCATATCGATCGACAGCAGGAAATATCCCAATTGATTCGCTCCAGCCTCCAGTCTGGTTCGCTCCTAACCTAGCCGCTGCTGGACAGACCGACACACCACTTCCTCGCGCCCTCGTTGGAGGGCGGTCGCCGGGCTTCAAGCAAAAAGAAGGACAAGAAGATGAAGATCCAACCCTGTGTGTAGCCTGCGCGGGAGGCAGCGGCGGCAGTGCAGGCATGGCATCGAGCTTGCGCAAACGGACAGTCATAGCTTGCAAGAGTAGCATGCAGAACAAGCAGGTACATCACATCCCTGATTATATCTAATTCAAGTCTTCAATTTGTGGCCAATAGTTAAACCTCACGGTGTTGTAAAACTTCTTGTATGTAGGGAATCTATGAGAAAATGAAACCAATTTCTACTTATTTTATAACTCCCCCAATCAATACTGAACTGACTGAATCTGATGTATCTAATCAAGTTTCCGATGCAAACATACAAGCTCATGTTGTTCTTGAGCCTGAAGTGTCTAATGAACAGACTGCTAATGAAGGATTTGATGCAAACATTTTACATGCTCCTGGTGATGAACATATAGTGTTTAATGAGGGATCTAATGCAAGCATTTTGCAAGCTCATTAAAGGATTTAGTGTCTAATGATGATCTGCTATGTTGACAGAGACAGAGATTTGCAGGCATTGATGACAAGCAAATTATAGTGCATTTTCATAGCTTGAGGAAACATCGAGGCCATCTACCAGAAAGTCCCTGTATCATGACAACATAGCACAAATACTTTTCTAATCTGTCGTTTGAAACTATTGGCATACTTGTGCAGGATAGATATATTGATATGCAGTTTGCACACTGGTTATAGGTGCAATTACACTTCGATATTTTCAGCCAGAGATGAATAATTCAAGCAGGTACAGACCATGTTTGTAGTCCTTGTACACCATGTTGCATTTTGTGTTTTTTGGTGCTTGCATCATTTAGTGTTTATAATCTGAACTACTTTGGATCATTAGCTGGTTTTCAAAGTGCAAGTAGCTTCACATTTCTCAAGTTATGTTGATTTCTGGAGTGCAAGTGCCTTCGTATTTTTTAAGTTAAATGTTCGCCCTTGGTAACTTGAATTCTGGATCCGCCACTACACACAAGTCAAACATGAATGCCAGTACAAATTAAATGAAATGCAGGGACTTACGCTAGCTCGTTGTACAGGCTCACTGCAGCTCTGCTTGCACTTGGGATGTTCCATGTACAAGTCCATGTTACCACTTTCTTGGATGTGCAGGCCTTGTGCTCCTTGCATCCCCCTCTGCATTTTTTACATGGCGAATGGTTGATCAAATAAGAGGAATCGACCTTGATGTTGTACCGGAGGACAGATACTTACAAGGTTATACGGGTGTGCAGGATGTGTACCAGATCCCGTAGCACCGTCATGCTTCACTAAAAAATGGATTTGCTTGTTTCAGATGATATCTCCAGAAGAAATAAGAGTTAAACTCAGAGTTGCATAGGCATGTAAGCTAAGAGAGCAGTGAAAGGATATCCAAACATCTTCGGAACAGTGCACAAGGGAGTGATGTGTCGATACCTAGTTCGGGCCGGCGTTTGGGCATGCTCGCCTAGCTAGAGTGCGGGTCACTTCAAAGCCGTTGAGGGTAATGCGCTAGCGTTGGCTGGCCGCGTGATGACCCACAAGTGTAGGAGATCTATCGTAGTTCTTTCGATAAGTAAGAGTGTCGAACCCAATGAGGAGCAGAAGGAAATGATAAGCGGTTTTCAGTAAGGTTTTCTCTGCAAGCACTGAAATAGTAGGTGATAGATAGTTTTGTGATAAGATAAATAGTAACGAGCAAAAGTAAATAAAGTAAATAAGGTGCAGCAAGGTGGCCCAATCCTTTATGTAGCAAAGGATAAGCCTGGACAAATTCTAATAATAATGAAGGAGCTCCCGAGGACACATTGGGAATTATCGTCAAGGTAGTTTCATCATGTTCATAAGATTCGCGTTTGGTACATTGATAATTTGATATGTGGGTGGACCGACACTTGGGTACTGCCCTAACTTGGACAAGCATCCCACTTATGATTAACCCCTATTGCAAGCATCGGCAACTACAAAAAGGAGTATTAAGGTAAACCTAACCACATCATTAAACATATGGGTCCATATCAACCCCTAAGGAAGCAACGCATAAACTAGGGTCTAAGCTTCTGTCACTCTAGCAACCCATCATCTACTTATTACTTCCCTATGCCTTCCTCTAGGCCCAAATAATGGTGAAGTGTCATGTAGTCGACGTTCACATAACACCACTAGAGGAGAGACAACATACATCTCATCAAAATATCGAACGAATACCAAATTCACATGACTACTAATAGCAAGACTTCACCCATGTCCTCAGGAACTAATGTAACTACTCACAAAGCGTAATCATGTTCATAATCAGAGGTGTAATAATATGCATTAAGGATCTGAACATATAATCTTCCACCAAGTAAACCAATAAGTATCAACTACAAGGAGTAATCAACACTACTAGCAACCCACAGGTACCAATTTGTGGTTTTGGATACAAGATTGGATACAAGAGATGAACTAGGGTTTAAGAGGAGATGGTGCTGGTGAAGATGTTGATGGAGATTGACCCCCTCACGATGAGAGGATCGTTGGTGATGATGTTGGTGATGATTTCCCCCTTCCGGAGGGAAGTGTCCCTGGCAGAACAGCTCCGCCAGAGCCCTAGAATGATTCTGCCATGGTTCCGCATCGTGGTGGCGGAGTTTCGTCCCGTAAGCTTGCCCACGAATTTTTCCAGGACAAAACCCTTCATATAGTAGAAGATGGTCGCCGAAAGCCCACCAGGGGGCCCAGGAGACAGGGGCGCGCCCTATAGGGGGGGTGTCTCCTGGACAGGGTGTGGGCCCCCTAGCCTATTTCTTTCGCTCATAAATTCTTAATAAATCCAAAAGGTGGTTTCCTGGAGTTTCAGGACTTTTGGAGTTGTGCAGAATAGGTTTCCAACGTTTGCTCCTTTTTCAGCCAGAATTCCAGCTGCCGACACCCCCCCTCTTCATGATAAACCTTGTAAAATAAGAGAGAATAGCCATAAGTATTGAGATATAATGTGTAATAACAGCCCATAATGCAATAAATATTGATATAAAAGCATGATGCAAAATGGACGTATCAACTCCCCCAAGCTTAGACCTCGCTTGTCCTCAAGCGGAAACCAAGATCGAGAAATAGGTCCACATGTTTAGAGATAGAGGTGTCGATAAAAATAAAATACGGACATGAGGGCATCATGATCATTCTAATAACAACAACATATATATAGATTTTGTCATATGATTTCCTATGGTCAAGTAATAAGCAATTCACAATGTCAAGTATGGTTCATAAACTTCATTGGGAACTAACAAACTATAATCTCAGTCATTGAAGCAATTGCAATTTATCGTAACATCAGAAAGACTCAATAATAGAGCTTTTCAGCAAGATCACATACTCAACTATCTCGTAGTCCCCCATAATTGTTAACACTCACGCAATACTTGTGGTTATAGAGTTTCAGCCGGACACTGAGAAAGATAGGGGCTTATTGTGTTGCCTCCCAGCATATTCACCTTTAGGTGATGTCAACAATAATATCCTATGCCAACTTACATTCAATTTGATATATGTATCATGACCTTTCAAACATGAGGAGCTTGCCAAAGGATGAAATGAAAAAGTGGAATGGTGAGGATCACCTTGACTCAAGCATAAAGTAAAAACATAAAGTAAAAGATAGGCCCTTCGCAGAGGGAAGCAAAGGTTGTCATGCGCTTTTAGGGTTGGATACACAAAATATTAATGCAAAAGAACGTCACTTTGTATTGCCCCTTGTATGCGGACCTTTATTATGCACTCCATCGCTTTTATTACTTCCACAACAAGTTCGTACAAAGCTTATTTTCTCTGCACTAATAAGTCATGCATATTTAGAGAGCAATTTTTATTGCTTGCACCGATGACAACTTACTTGAAGGATCTTACTCAACCCATAGGTAGGTATGGTGGACTCTCATGGCAAAACTGGGTTTAAGGAAGTTTGGAAGCACAAGTAGTATCTCTACTTGGTGCAAGGAGTTTTGGCTAGCATGAGGGGGGGGGAGGCAAGCTCAACATGTTCAGAAGGTCAATGACAATATACTTTAACTGAGATGTCGGGAAACATAAATCATTATGTTGTCTTCCTTGTCCAACATGAACTCTTTTAGCATGTCATACTTAATGAGTGCTTCACAATCATAAAAGATGTCCAAGATAATATATTTATATGCGAACCCCTCTTTCCTTATTACTTCCTATTAATTGCAACGATGACCAAGGCTACGTTCATCAACTCTCAACAATTTTTATGCCTCATACTTTCTATGTGTGAAGTTATCACTATCCATAAGATCAATATGAACTCTTTTGTTCTTTCTACTTTCTCAAGATCATAGCAACATGGCAAAGCCCTTGACTCAACACTAATCTTTATTATAGATAGCACACGGACTCGCTTACAAAAAGAGATCACAACGAAAACTCAAAACTACTTGATATCAAAACTTCGAACTAATAGATCAAGATACTACTAAAAGGATCGAACTAAATAAAGCGGTAAAGATAGGAGTGTGATGGTGATACGATACCGGGGCACCTCCCCCAAGCTTGGCAGTTGCCAAGGGGAGTGCCCATACCCATGTGATTATTTCTTTGGAGGTGGTGAAGTAGGAGTTGTTGATGGAGTAGGCTTGTCATCCATCTTCCAAGGCATAGGCTCTCCATCATAAAAGGACGATCGAGTCTCCGGGATCCTTAAATCTGCAGCCAAACTTATTTGCTTGAATCTATATTCATACTCACAGTTTTGGTTTTGCAGGTCATAAATCTGGGCTTGGAGGTGCTCAATTTTATCTTGAAGCTTGAAGATGGTCTCCCCAATATCTTTGGCATCCAGCTTGTGGTTGTTGGTGAACTCCGTGATCATCATCTGGTTGGCGTTGAGTCCACGCTCCACCATCCCTTGGCACTTGAAAACTTCTTGTTCCATGGCTTCGAGCTTTGTCTCTATGCTCCCGGTACGCCTTGGTCCTTCCACATCGCGGATGTGCAACACCCCCTCACGCACCTCAATGGTTTGGGGGTGATGCAGCACCTCCGCAAGATAGGGGTTGATAACCCTCTCGAAAAACTTGTCCTTGGAAGCGCTTGAAGACGACATGATGCTCTAGATCTGAAACAGAAATAGCTCGAAATGAAAACAGAGGATATTTGCGTGATACGGTGGCCAAAACCTTAGGGAGTATATATAATGAATTTTTACCAACCAAAATACGTAACATACAAGAAAACGGAGTCCGGGAGGCACACGAGGTGCCCATGAGACAGGGGGCGCGCCCTACAGGGGGGCGCCCTCCTCTCTCGTGGGAGCCTCATGTCCCTTTCGGACTACTTCTTTCTTCCTAAAATTCTTAAATAATCCAAAACTGATGAAAATTGCCATTAGAGTTGTTTTGGAGTCGGTATACTTACCGTACCACGTACCTATGCCTTTTCGGAGTTTGGAACGTTCAGGAAAATGTCTCTTATGTACTCCTCTGGGGTTATGGTTTCAATAATATTAGTTTTAACATTGATAGGGTTACCTGAAATATAATGCTTGATTCTTTGACCATTAACCACCCTCGGATTTGTGCCTTCAAGGTTGTTAATTTTTATAGCACCGGAACGATAGACCTCCTCGATAACGTAGGGACCTTCCCATTTTGAGAGAAGTTTTCCTGCAAAAAATCTTAAACGAGAGTTGAATAATAACACATAATCTCCTACGTTAAACTCGCGCTTTTGTATCCTTTTATCATGCCAGCGTTTGACTTTCTCTTTGAAGAGCTTGGCATTCTCATAAGCTTGGGTTCTCCATTCATCAAGTGAGCTAATATCAAACAACCTCTTCTCACCGGCAAGTTTGAAGTCATAATTGATCTCTTTAATAGCCCAATATGCTTTATGTTCAAGTTCAAGAGGTAAATGACATGCTTTTCCATAAACCATCTTATATGGAGACATACCCATAGGATTTTTGTATGCAGTTCTATAGGCCCATAATGCATCATCAAGTTTTTTGGACCAATTCTTTCTAGATCTATTCACAGTCTTTTGCAAAATTAATTTGAGCTCTCTATTGCTCAACTCTACTTGACCACTAGACTACGGGTGATAAGGAGATGCAATTCTATGATTGACATCATACTTAGCAAGCATCTTACGGAAAGCACCATGAATAAAGTGTGAACCACCATCAATCATAAGATATCTAGGGACTCCAAACCTCGGAAAAATAACTTCTTTAAGCATTTTAATAGAAGTGTTATGATCAGCACTACTAGTTGGAATAGCTTCTATCCACTTAGTAACGTAATCAACAGCAACTAAAATATGTGTATAACCATTGGAAGCAGGAAAAGGTCCCATATAATCAAAGCCCCAAACATCAAACGGTTCAATAACAAGAGAATAATTCATAGGCATTTCTTGACGTCTACTGATGTTACCTATTCTTTGGCATTCATCATAAGATACGACAAACTTACGAGCATCTTCGGAAAGAGTAGGCCAATAAAAACCAGATTGTAGTACCTTGTGTGCAGTTCTATCTCCAGCGTGGTGTCCTCCATAGGATTCAGAGTGACACTTGCGTAGGATTTGTTCATTTTCATGCTCAGGCACACAACGTCTAATAATACCATCTACTCCCTCTTTATAAAGGTGTAGAATCCCAGAAGTAATGTCTTAAATCATAGAAGAACTTTTTCTTTTGCTGGTATGTGAAGCTAGGCGGTATATATTTAGCAACAATGTAATTAGCATAGTCAGCATACCAAGGAGCAGTACGAGAAGCATTGACAACCGCTAATTTTTCATCAGGAAAGCTATCATTAATAGGCAGTGGGTCATCAAGAACATTCTCTAACCTAGACAAGTTGTTTGCAACGGGGTTCTCAGCTCCCTTTCTATTAATAATATGCAAGTCAAATTATTGGAGCAAGAGAACCCATCTAATGAGTCTAGGCTTGGAATGGAACAAATTTCGACCCACAAATTAAAGTGCTACAAACTACACACCGAGGGGCCCACATGTCATGAAACAAATTTGGACCCATATACAAATTAAAAAATAAAGGACGAGGATTGAACACGCGACCGGGCCTTCAAGCCGCACGTCAAAAGGCAACATACGTAGAACAACAATGTTTGTTGTACCCCCCTTTGTTCACATAATGTTTTTATGTTACCACAGTCTATTTAATGGATAACATGTACTATTATTTTTAGTACTATTTGCCTTCACTTACTGGTGGTTCCATGTGTGCTCTCTCTCTCTCCTCCCCTTCTGCGTTTAGACGCACGGGCAAACACGAAGAACTCGCGGGCGATGTTGCCGTTGACCATATCTGGACGCGTTCACAAGTCACGGCACCAGTTTCACATACTAGCAGCACTAGTCAGTGTGTATGTGCAATGCATGTTTATTTGGAAGTATATTAAGTGCATGCGTATATTAAGTAGGATATTATTTGTGTGTTATTATGTGATTAGCACTATTTTTGGCATGAAATTAACTGCATGCTAAACGTGTTGAGCGCTCGATATTGATGCAGTCTAGGTCGTTGGATGACAAGGAATACATGTGGCTTGATGACATTTTATATTTAATTTGATACGGCTCTAGCAGAACATTCAATCGATCAAACCATAGATTTCGTTCAGTCTGACTCCGACTTTAAATTATACGACCATCGATTGAAATAAACGGAAATGATAAACATTTGGATTTTAAGCATGGCAATCCGAATGTTTTTCATGGCAAATTTAGATTACACAGCGGCGGCGGGGGCGTCTTGCGGTGGGAAGCGGCTCCTCTGTCGTGCTCTGTGTGTCATCGAGCCACTGACCGACGGCGACGGCGGCGTCTTGAGCTGTTGTTGGCGTACTCCTGGATGTTGGCCTAGCTTCAAGGAAGGCCAAAATGTTCTGGACTTCGGAGTGAGTCAACTGGCGGGAGGAGGCGACTGGCGTTGGTGCAAGGAAGCGGTCGATTGCGCCCATCCATGCGCTCAGGAGGGCATTGGGACCCACGCGGGGACAGGCGATGTCAACAGCGCGGCGGAGACATTCGTGTGCACGGGCACCGACACAGGTGTGCACGTCAGTGCATGCGCAGGCGCATGCGCTGGCAGGTGCACGGGCACCGGCACGGGCGTGCGCGTCAGCGCATGAAAGTCGACAGGGACCTCGTGGAACCCCGTGGGATCAAGCTCGGCGACAATGTGCGGCTCCCAGCCCATCAATGCCACGGGCATGGGCGCTGGAGCAGTCGGGGTGACGGGAGCCGGAACGGGAGCGGGGACAGGTGCGGCGTCTTCCCGCAAGGTTAGTTCAAGCTTGTCCCAAAGCGCCTTATGTTCTTGAGACTCCAGCTGGGTATCTTCCTCAGGAAATTGGAAGACTAAGGGCAGACCATCGTGATGCGGCATGGCGTACGTTTAGGTCAGGCTAGTTGGAGGTAGACGACAGGAGAATCGGAGAGGAAGAGAGAAGATTGTAGCGATAACGGGTAGTGCAGGGTTTTAAACTGCGGCGCCGGCGACATTAAAAGTGGGAGCAGTTGGGACGAAGGTGGGCGGCGGAGCCTGGTTAAAGGGCTTGGCTCCCGATGAGCCTGCACAGCGGTCTGCTTGCACGCCTCCCTGTCAGCCGGCGCAGCGGTCTGCTCGCACGCCTCCCATCGACTCATCACACACTTGCTCGGACGGCACATGCCGATGAGAAGCGGGGATTCGTGGCGGCACGAAACGCCCACGGTTTCAATAGTGAAGGCGTTCGCCTTAACGTGACAGGTCTTTGTTACAAAATACCTTGGCTCTTCATTTGTGCAACTTGTCATAAGCAGCTTGTCTCAAATTGAAGAAAAAACTTACGAAGTAATATTTGTGCTATATCACGTGACCATGCTCAGTTTCAAGAATTCATGCTCACTTTTGGATTTTCTGAAATTTAAGATCCAAGATTCGAAACAATATTATAACCTGCATCATGCAATAAATTTTCAAGCCGTACATCCGTCCTGTTGTATTTCTTAAGAAAGGATTTGGTCAAACATTTTGCTTAATTAGACTTCAGACAAGTTATATATGCAGAGTAAAAGGATAATCCTTCCGTACGAGTGCATTGCCTGATATATTAACTCAAGTACTAGGCACGAACAAACGGGTTTCACTTCTGTGCTCATCCTGGTGTAGTAGTAGTAGTACTAGGCAATGCAGTTGACGGGTGATCTTGACGAGCGGTGACTGAGGGAATTGAACCGTGCTCGGCACGGTAGGTAACGTTGTCTAGTTACTAAAGCATCCCTCCGTTGTTCATCGGTAGTCATTATGGACCGGGGACATGAGGGGAATTTCCTAGGGCTGGAATTCTGGCCGCCAGATATTTCGACTTGAAACGCTGAGGCTCGACTGGTTGGGGTTGCCTAATGTGTGTACCACGCACGCCACCGAAGGACACGAGCCTGATTTTTTTATTTTACTTTTATTTTTTTAGGATCAACAGGAGCCAAGGTCTGGTTGGTACGCTGTTGGGTCCTACCATTCGAGAATACGAAAGGAACCTTTTAAATTGCCGAATGAATCTATGTGTATTACAATACCCATATTTTCCTTGCAAATACTAATCTTAACATGGTAATCGATTTATGACGTGTTGTTGAATTAGAGTGAGTTTGTGATATAGTGATCTCAACATGGATTTCACATTTCATGGTATCCCTAGTAAGTTTTTCAATGCAAATTCAAATTTAAAAGATGAACAATATGGAGGTGAGAAAACTTTGTATGTATCAAGCATATGACCACACACACACACACACACACACACAGAGAGAGAGAGACACACACACACGCACGAACACAACAACAATCCAATAAGTATAGTGCATCTATTTTTCCAAACCATGCATGTATGACACGAATTCAAAAATACTCCTTCTATTCCTAAATATTAGTCTTTTAGAGAGTTCAACAAGTGACTACATACAGAGCAAAATGAGTGAATCTAGACTCCAAAATATGTCTATATACATCTGTATGTGCCAGTCCATTTGAAATCTCTAAAAAACTAATATTTATAGGAACGAAGGGAGTAAAATGTAAGATGTGCATGGTCCTCAGTTCAATATTTAAAATGAACATGAGACTAAAACATGAATATTAAGTCTAGTACTACAGTACATGCAAATGTTGTGTTTAGGCGGAGCTATGATTGTCGGGGGTCAACCCCTCGACCTTAGATAAAATTGTGGAACTTTGTTTAGGGTTGTTTAGATTATTATTATCCCCACCCTCCCAACCACCGATTGGTTGTGCACCCCCACCCCTCCTCCCCGGGAGAATATCATGTGCCCCCATACCTTAGATGCTATATGCCGATACGAGTTGCTTGGAGCTTGTAGATCTGAGATATAGCAGCTCACATGATGTGTCTTAATATTTTATCAGGAAACCTTGATTAGTTTGAGAATTGCACACAATTTGTACAAAAACTACTCAGATGCCCTTGGATCCCATATCCAACAACCTCGAAGCTCGTATCACCGTAGCATCTAAGATGAAGGAGGACATCATATTCTCCTGTATGTAAGAATATCATGTGCTATCACACCTTAGATGTTTTGGTGATACAAGCTCTTCGGAGCCATTGGATTTGTGACCCAACACCTCCTCGATGGTTCGAATGGTTTTTTTTGCAGAAAAGCCCCAAAAGAGTTCGGCCACTTCTTACAAGCACAAAGACTGCTCAGATGCCATTGGATCTCTGATCAAATGACCTCGAAGCTCGTATCACCGTAGCATCAAGCTGCGATAGCACCTTATGTTTTCTCGCACGGGAGTATAAGGGGTGCTCCCGCACCGTAGATTCTATGGTGATACGAGTTCACTGAGATTTAACGGCCCACAGTAGGAGATTTGAATGTTTTTGCAATATACGGCTGATAGAGTTTGGGAAATGCGCAAAAAGTACAAGTACTACGCATGTGCCATCTAATCATTGATCAGACGACCTAGATGCTCATATCACCGTAGCGGGTAATTAAGCTACGGGGAGCACCTAATATGAGCAACGGGGAGCCGTTGGATCAAAGATGCAGCGGCACACACGAGGCATTAATGTTTTATTTGCAAAAAAAAAACTTTGGAGAGTTTGGAAATTGTGCATAATTACAAAGACTACTCCCAAGCCATTGGATCTCACTTCCAATGGTGTAAAAACTCGTATCACCATAGTATCTAAGCTGCAGGGTGGATGTGATATTCTATGCCGCTGTCATTTTTGTTCGTAAACTTGCAAAATATGTGTAACTCGTGTCGTTACTTGTCTAACCGTGCAAAGTGTTTGTTCAAAAACCCATCCTACACTGAAATATCGGAACAACACACGGGGGTCCCACTTGTCATTAATCAAATTTGAACCTAAAACTAACAAATCTGAAAGAGGAGATTTGAACTGGCAACCTGGACTACAAAGCTTAAGTCGATAGCCTGAAACAACAACGGTTGTTGGCTTTGTCCCATAACTTGATTTATACAGTATTACGTTGAGTAGAGTAGAGGGAGTGCTCGTCAACACGTGCATGACCGTTGTCTCACTTACTGGTGGGTCCCAGGTCTGCGATCTCAATCTCTGTTCTCTCCATCGTCTAACATTTGCACAGGCACACACGAAGAGCAGCACTAGCTTGCCGTGGTGTTAATACAACTAAAAAAAGCTTGGAAAATAGAAGAATCGCCTAGAACAAGAGACGTTGTGGCTGGTCGAGACGGAGCTAACCACATCTATCCTCCGTGCCACGTTTGCATGATGAAGCTGTGTGGCTAGTGAGGTGTTTTCGACCGACTGGCTGGGTCCCGAGGTCAAACCATAGGTACTAGAGTTACTGCCGATGTCTGATACAGTACTCCCTCCGTCTAGGTGAGTAAGTCACCGTCACCAAGGAGGAGGGGAAAATGAGAGACCTTAATGTTTACTACCTTCGTCCTAGTTTATAGGTCCCCTTTGTAGTTTGTGCCAAATTTTGACTAAAGATTTAACTAACAAAATTTTAATGCATGTCAAGAAAAATTATCTTATTGGATTTGTATTCGAACATAGTTTTCAAAAATATAATGTTTGGTGACATGCGTAAACATTTTATTAGTTTAATCTATTGTCAAAATTTGGCACGAAATACAATGGGGACCAATAAACCCAGACGGAGGTAGTATTTGCTAACTAATAGCATTGCATGCAATGAACTAACCACTGCATGTCGTGTTTGGTAGTCTCAAATCATTAAAAGCATGCACACCCCTCATCTCTTATTGGTTGATATGTCAACAAACAAGAAACGAGATAGAAGTTAATGCACCGCGCCTAAGTGTTTTTGGATTATTTGATTTTCGTAAGATGACTTAGTAGTACACACCTAGACAGAGGGAGTATATTTTTACACGCACATTTTTCCTCCGTGCCGAGACGTGGAACACCCTACCGCGCGGTTTCAGGGTCCTCCTGTGTGGTGCACGCATATATTCTTTCTGGCGTGGGACGCCCTACCGCGCGTTTTCTGGGTCCTCCTCGGTCGTAGCGCCGAAGCAAGTAAATGAGTCGTCAAATCACGAAAGACCACCTTTCCTGCCGAGTACATCAGTGAAGCACGGTGGCTAGCTAGTTGGGCTAGTTCGACCGATTATCTAGGACGCCGCCACATTTGTTTTTTCACCCCTTTTTTTATCTACTTGCTGGCAGGTAAATTTAAATATCCACCGCGGCGTTGCTCTGGTGTTTGGGTGTGGCAGGATTTTTAATTTTTTTATTGACGGGAGTAGGCGCGGCAGGATTTTTAATTTTTTGATTGACGGGAGCAGGCGCGGCAGCAATTAGTCATGATGACTCCACTTGTAAAACCCACTGCTCCCTGATGTGAGAAGTCGTCGACTGGTGTTTTACCGTGGTGAAAACCAAAAGATTCCCCGCTCCCCGGCTGGCTCCCTCCGCCTTCCCGTAGATTGCATTGCCTTTTAGCCGTTTCGCCCCCTTTGCTTCCTCTCCCCATTGCTTGTACCTGGTGCCATGGCGGCGCAGCAGATCACGGAGTCCGAGGTGAGGCGCCTGACACAGGAGCTCAATGCCAAGGATGCGGAGCTCAGGGCCAAGGACGTGGAGATCCGTGAGCTTAAGGAGCAGAGGAGTGCCATGCTCCTCCGTTATGTGCGGGAGTTCACGGAGCTCCAAAAGCGACAGGCGTCCACCACAAAGATGCTCGAGCCGTCGGCGGCGTTGCTGCAGAAAGCGGGAGATACGATAGGCCGTCAGGGGAGCCGGCTGGAGCACGAGCGGGCCGATCGTGACGAGGTCTAGGATCGCCTCAGCCACCTGGTGAACCAAGTTGCCAAGCACGTGTTGCGGCTGCGCGATGCCTACCGTCGTGCCAGCGCGACGATGCCGGCCGTCGGGCTATACCCGGTCGACTTCAACGAGTTGCGGCTTCCTGACCTGGTCTCCTTCACCTATATCTCCGAGAAGCTGAGCCGTCTTCGCGCGATGGTGGGGGCTGAGCTGGACAAGGAGGGGTTGCGAGCTGCCGTCGCCATTGCCAGGCGGATCCTTTCAGGGCTCCGTCACCGGAATCCATTCGTGCCATTGGACGCCGTCTTTGACGAGTTCGCTCCCGTCGACCGGGAGCGGGCTCTGCGGGCGGTTGCACCCTGCATCACCAACGTCGTGCGCCTCGAGAAGCAGAGGGACTTCGGTGGTGTTTAGGCGCCCTCTGCATGGGCATGTCCATGTCTCGGTGCAACATGACCATTGGATCAAACTCAGATGGTGCAGATCAGTCACTATAGCACAAAGTGTGTGGGTGTGTTTGGTTGCATTCTCATCTCAATATAGTTGTTTCCTCTTCGTGTATTTTTGTTAACCTACTAGTGTGGACTCATGCACCCTTCATGTACTCTGTCAAACACCCAAAAGTGGGTCGAGAAGGGAACTTTTGCTCCCATCCCGTGCACCCTTCATACACCCTATCTAATACTATTCGTGCTTCATATGGTTCATGTTTCGAGGAGTATTGTAGCACCATACTCTCCGTGCGCTGTAGACCTACTTCTGTTAACATTTATCTCACCGTTCATTCTCGGACGGACAGTCGAAAAAGCGGTACTATGTTACATATAGGAGTAGTTGACATGCGCACAACATCATTTGTTATCGTCATATCTTACTACACTAGCAACAAGATTGTCTAGTACTGACGTATGAACCACTGCACATGCCTAGTAGTAGGAGCACTGTGTATGTTCAAGTGGCTGCCGTATTTCGCACTCCTCCGTCATAAGAGTGGAAATGCTTGTTGTAATCATTTTTTCTTCAGAAATACAGTGGACACGCTCTACCGTGCGGATCCTCCTCCAGCCATGCACTAAATTACTCACTTTTGCCGACGTGTGGGACAGCCAGCACTTGGGTCCACCAGCCATGCACTAAATTACCCCATAGTAGAGTGACGGTAGACTACCCCGATCGAAGCGCCGCAGTAATGCCCAATGAGCCGTCAAATCACAAAAACTCCTCCTTTCCAGCAGTAAGTTGGACGGACGAAGCAACCATCATTTCACTCTTCTCTCTCAGCTTCCTCTCTTGAAGAAAACCCCCACTCGCTTTGCTTCTCCCTCATCTTGTTTCTCCTTTCACTCTTCTCTCTCAGCTTCCTCTCTTGAAGAAAAGCCCCACTCGCTTCGCTTCTCCCTCATCTCGTTCCTCCTTTCACTTTTCTCTCTCAGCTTCCTCTCTTGGATGGACGTCGGAGCACCGGCCGGCGTGATGTCTATGGCTCTGGCCAAAACCAACGAGGCTCATGCTACTAAGAAGCGCAAGCACCCCGCCGAGACTACCGCAGACAAGCTCAAAGCCATCGCCCTGTCCAAGCCCCCCTCTCCGGGATCCCTCACTAAGCAAGTCCAGGTAATGTCTCTTGTTGACGATCTTTTTCTCGATCTTGATCATGTTTTTCATCTAACATGCAGTACTAGTACTGGTAGTACAACTTTCTGGGTGATCTTGCATGTGATTTTAGTGTGCCAAATGACGGTTCTAAATTCCTCTTTTGACCAAAACATGCGAGAGGTTGACACTGATTTCTTATAGATTACTTTCAACTACTCCCTCTGTCCCAAATTTCTTGTCTTAGATTTGTCTAGATACGGATGTATCTATTACTAAAATGTGACTTGATCCATCCGTATCTAGACAAATCTAAGACAAGAATTTTGGGACGGAGGGAGTACTTTATGAACATCAATGCTACCTTTGAAGAGGGTATATTTGCCTCAGTAACTTGTGTTATGGATATTGCAAGTAATCCCTTTGCTCTCATGCCTTTGAAGACATGTTCTAGTGTCTTTGTTCACTCATTTCTGTGCGTATATGTAGTCATATATGGAGTATAATATCGAAAATCATCTTATATTTCTGAACGAAGGTAGTAATAAAATATGGTTTCTGTTTGAATTAGAACCAGGTCCGCGGTGGAGATGAAGTTCTCAAAGTCATGCCGTGTGAACTGGAAGACCTGGGGATGAGTTCTACTGCTAAACTATCCAGCTGCTGTGTCCTTGTTGCCACGTGTCCTGAACTAGTGTTTTCCTGTAGCATTGTTGTCAGGCGTGTTCTCGAGGCTGTACTTGACCACAACAATATCCTGGTTATGCCTTCGATTACGAAGGGTGTGGTTCTTGTGATGCTTCCCAACAAATCTGATGCGGCCTGTCTTCATCATCATGTTTATGAGTGGAAAGACCACTCTGTTAGGTTCTCCAAGGTTGACAAGATGGTGATGGTGCATGTAGACATCTCTCACGAAGTCCATGGCTTAGTCAGTTATGCGGGGTTCATCCCGTAGGTCGGTGGCAAGAAATAGTCTGCGGAGTTTAATTAGTGCAACTTTGCTTGTCTATAGTAAGTACTATTGTTCAGTACTTGATTTGTGTTTGTGAACCCTGTATTGTTTATTAGTACTACCGCTTTTGGTGTGTTGTCAGTCCTGAGAACGGTCTATGTTAATGTCTGTCCACTCAATTCAGTCTGTATATTTTGAAGTATCCAGATCATCTTTTTTGTGAGGACGATTTATCAATTATGGTTACACTCCAATATCTGTATGCATTGCAGGGTTTATCGCACCCACCAGGATTTCCAGTCCCATGGATGTTCGGTCCATACAATTTATCACGACCTTTGGACTGTCCTTCTTGTGGGAGTAGGAGGGGCCCCTGCATGCCACCCGTAGTTGGACGATCAATCTTCTGTTTAGTACTTCAACATAGTGATTTCCTGGTAAGGATTCACTCGTGTGACATCAAGTAAATCTTATTGATTTACTGTCTAAATCTTATTGATTTAATGTCATGTTTTCTTTCTTTTCCTGCAATTTTATGATGCAGGTTTTGCCATGTGGCATTCATCACAGAATAAATTGTTTGGTTTGCTCTACGATGGCTATTTTTGCAGGTTTGACTTCTTATGTCGTGTCAGTAACGAAGGCACTCTCCATCACTTATATTACTGGAAAAAATTGGATCAGTCTGTTGTCTGAGTACAAGTTGAATCCGTATGATGAACTATAGTTTGGTTTAACAAAAATGCCACAATTAGTCCTTGCGTTTAGAAGAAATGAAGAACAAAACTGGATCAAGGTCACAGATCCTAGTCAAGTTAGAAAGCTGATCATAGCAGACCAAACACGATCGCCGCTGTCTCCCACATCGGTACCACCTTCAGCAACAGATCAAGCACCGGCAGTTGCTCTAGCACTGACAGCGGCAGCAGCTCAGTCTGATCCAGCTGAGGATTGGGCACCGACCATGTTAGCGGCTCAGTCTGATCTACTGGAGGATCGGGCATCGACACCGGCACCTGCTCCGACACCGGCACCAGCTCTACAAGGAGCACCATCTCCGGTAGCAGCAGCGGCTTCGGCACCTGCACCAACACTTGCACTTGCATCTGCTCTGGCCCGTGCAGTTGCACCGGAAACAGACTGGGCTGCAATTCGCACTTCATATACCAAAGTCCTTACAAAAACCGACATGTCCACCTTCTTGGTAAGCATTGGCCACCCAAGTGCTTCGTTCTTTTTTCTTTTCATGTTGTTTAGCATGATTCACTGTGTTGATCTAACTGTTTGGGTATGTCTTCTTGTTTGCAAACAGAGAATTCCTAGAGCAACGAGGGAGTCGTTCAACAATCCGGGCGACCGTGGCCAAGTTTCTCTTACCATGCGCAGCCTTGGTGTGAATGAACCTGCTCAATATACCGTAAGTACAAAGGATGGTCGCATGATGATTGATGCTAAAGGATGGTCAAGGTTCAAATCTAAATCATATCTTGTGGTAGTGGATGATGTCAAAATCGAACTTTCTCGGCAAGGAGAGCTGGTCCAAATCAACTTTGAAATTCTTCAGTAGCAGCATGCAACTGCCGAACTGATCTATCCTCCGAGAGATTTTGATGTAATAATCTGGCATGGTGAAACAAGTGTCCTGTGTGCATAAGTAGTACGACAATATTATTTATCACATGGTATATCATTGATAGAATTGCAACTCTGATTGCTGGTTAGGAACTGTCATTCGATTTCATTCCCACAGCTGCCGTGCGTTATTCAATTTTGTGTATTCGCCTTGCGACAGCATCTAAAACCAGCGCCGTACCAATCTCTTGCAATATGAAAAGCGCTGAGGTAGAACACATGGGCCCCCAAACATGCAGGGTGGGTCTGCGGCCCAAAGTCCAGAACCATGAGCCTGTCTGAGTATTATATTCTCAGTTGAACCCCGATAGAAAAAGCTGAACTCCCGTAATGCACGTGCGTTGCACGTAACATCAAGATGCATTTGTATGAGTATTTTATCTTGTGAGAGAAAAGGATGAACAACAAGGCCTTATTTGCAAATGTAGAGAGGTGTGTGGGTACCTTTTTGCAAAATTGCCATAGTATCCTTCCTACCCATCAGATATAAATCGGATGGCCTATATTGCAGGATGGCAGGCACACCATCATCACCAACTCGTCTATAGTGTGTTAAAAACAACTCTGTTTTTATATAATTACTAGCAAGATGCCCATGCGTTGCACGAAACATCAAGATGCATTTGTATGAGTAGTTTATCTTGTGGGCGAAAAGGATGAATGAGGGAAGGCCTTATTTGCAAATGTTGAGTCGGTGTGGGTATCTTTTTGCAAAATTTCCATTTTTCCTTCCTATATTGCAGGATGACAGGCACACCATCATCACCAACTCTGTTTTTTATAAGAGTAGAGATATATGTTATATATATTCCCCTTGATTTTTCTGATGTATAAAGTTGTGATATAAAAGATTTGTATATTTCTTTACAGAGGGAGTATCTCTCTGTCAAAAAATATATTTATGTTTAACTAGTTACTCCTGTCTTTCTACTTCCTTTCGCTGATATGTGGGGCAACCGACAACGGGGTCCACGTGCCATATGCACAAATTAGAGTGCACAACTGCACGGTAGACACACCCTGGTCGTAGCGCCGCAGTAATGCCCTATGAGTCGTCAAATCACAACCCCCCCTTCCGGCTTTAGCAGTAAGCTGGACGGACGAAGCGGTAATATTTCACTAGGCCTGAATCCCCTTCTCCCTCGTCTGCTTGTTCAGAGGAAACCCCCTCTCGGCGATTGCATAGGGTTTTCTAATGGAGAACCAAGTACGAATTCTTCATCCATCCTCGATAAATCCAAGTCCCTTGGTCGTAGGTAATCCTAGGATGGCAGCCGCTGCCATTGATGCATTTTTCTTCCTACTAAATCTAGTGTGTTTCATTTGCAGTGCCCAAAGTGCGAGGACCCTACAGGTTTCTGCGCCCTCGGCGAGACGCCACACTTGTTCCTTCTCATCCTAAAACAGCATTTTGAAACGTGCACGGTATGTTCCTAGAATCCTCTTTTCTATCCGGGAGGGTGGGGTTTTTTTGAACATCTTGTGTTCTCATATTATTTTTCCTGTAGTGTATTATGTGCTCTGCCAGAACACATGTACTCAAGATGCTCGGCCTTGCCATAACTGAATACACTAGTTTAATGGTCACAGTGAAGACAAGCCATGAATATAGGTTCCGAGTTGGGTTCAAGAACCAAGAAGGTCGCTGCTTTTTTTATGGCCGAACTTGGATAAACTTTCTCAAGTGTTACAGACTGAAAGTTGGCACAAGAATGTTGATGAAAATAGCAGAACCTGGTCTCATCTTCACTGTGATCTTCCACCCCAACGTCGTTCCAATTGTTCATCCATGTTAGTTTTGTATCTGGTTCTTGCTTGTTGCCTTGATTACTTCTTAATCCACCTATTCTGTCTAACTAATCACAATTTAACTTTAGAAGTAGCAACGAATCTCTCACGAAGATGCTACTTCTAACTAATATTTTCTTATAATTGGTGGCACGTGTAGGGTTTTTCAGAGTTAAGCAGTCTGCTTGTTTCTTACTCTATAATAACTCGGCTGTTACTAATGGCACTGAAGTTGACTGGATCGACATCCACAAGTTCCTACACTTTATTGATCGTCTTGAGGTCCTTGCGGGCGTTTCAATGGTGGAAGGCCATGTGGGATATGTGTGCCACTGCTGCACTCATTGAACAGGTCCAACTGTGTCGAGAAACTTATGGTACGAGCTGTTTTCTCTTATATATGTTGTTCATAAACTATTGCTTATACACAGTTTTACAACTGTGATCTTCTTGAAACAGGAACTGCCCAGTTCTATTGTTCCTATACAGATGCCTGACCATGTTCAGGTCAGACTTGCGCTTGGTCACAACATGATGTTTATGTCGACCTACTCAATTCCCCTTGGATGTGAGAAGATATTTATTCATGGGTGGTCTCAAATAATGAAGGCCCGTCCATCTTGGAGAATAGGACAGAATATTATGTTCATGCTTTTCCATGGCTCTAAAGCGAATATCCAGTTTATTGACCACATTGTGAGATGAAGCCGCTTTCAGAAGATTGTGGATGCGCGGGGTGGCAGTCCTGGGGCTTGGCGGCCTCACACTTGGTTAACTGTAGGCAAAGTAGCACTGTTCGAGGCGTGCTTTGTACGGTTGAACCTGTATATGTACTCATACTGCTTTCAGCTTTGGTTGTTAAGTGCCGCTGCTGGTTTCAGTTAAGGTTGTTAAGTACTCCTGCTGCTTTTATAGTCTGTCGTGTTTCTTCAGCCATGTCTTCCTCCAGCCACCAAAACTAAACCAGCGCCGGCGGGGCCGCCTGCTTCCTCCTCCCACGGCTGGCTGCGCCTCAGCGCATGCATCGCCGCCCCACCATCTCCTAAATCGTTAACGCCGACGTCCTCTATGCGGTTTGGTGCGCTGCCGTGGCGCCGCCCTCTCGCGTTGTCAACATGGTCAACAAACAACAGGAATCGGCAGAAGTACGTGGATAGGATGACAGTAGGGGCCCACCACGTCAGCGTATGGAAAAATAAAATGCTTCCTCCTAGTGTTTTCCTGACATCTGGGACCCACGGCATTGTGAGCGTATATAGTCAATAGACAAGAGAACAACACAAGATCAGCTGACACGTGGGACGTAGCTGCTTGAGCAGTACTTTTTTTGTTATTGTTGAGACGGAGCAGGGTTTGGACTGGGCTGTGGCCCGTCTAGCCCAGGTATATTTTATGTTCACCATGTAACCAACCCAGCTATTTTTTCTTTGTAAAAATGAGCCCAGTTTATTTTTTCTGAATAATACCCAATCCAGGCCTACTTATTTTTCTACGCCCTGATGGGCTGCAACTCTTTCAAGACGCCTGCAAATCTTGAAAGTAATATGAAATGGGTTGTAAATATAAAAACAGATGACAAATTGGCAATTACTTTATAATTTTTTTTCACATTTTCAGATTCCTATTTCACTAGGCACTAACATAATTTAAATATATCTTCAACGTACTTTAAATCTGGCTTGACATTTCGGTATTAAAAATAGTTTGGAACCCACAGCAATATGCGAAATTGGCCCTGGCCAACCAAAAAAAATGATTGCAATAAATTGCATAAGAAGTTGCCATGAGCTATATATAAATTACTAAAAAAAGAAGGAGTGGTCTGACTTGTGGTCCTGTTTAGTTGACGTGTATGCAAGATTTTTTTTAGTTATTATATACGTCAACAAATGATTCTAGCAAACGTAACCGTTGGACGTCAATCCAACGGCATTCGTGTTTCTTCAATCTCTGATCTTGCTGCAGCCGCCAAAGCAGCGCCAGCGGGACCGCCTGCTCCCACCTCCCGTGGCCGGCTATGCTGCCGCGCAGGCCTCAGCGCCCCCTACTACTCCCACCGCTGGCTAGGGCATTCCTCTACTCACCCACACCCCCTGTTATTCTGTGGCGACGACAACCTCACACCGTAGCCGAACCGGTGAACCCTCGTACTCCTCTCCACGCGGGCTTCCACTGCTGCGTCTTCCCCGGCTCCACGTCATCCCCTTTCTAGGCCTTGCTGTAATCCACCGC
The DNA here is from genome assembly GCF_002162155.2 of Triticum dicoccoides. Classification (NCBI taxonomy): domain Eukaryota; kingdom Viridiplantae; phylum Streptophyta; class Magnoliopsida; order Poales; family Poaceae; genus Triticum; species Triticum dicoccoides. Next base: position 702,525,841 of record NC_041381.1, read on the forward strand.
CCTAGTGCTCTCGGCGCGGCGTGGTCAACGTGGTCAAGGAACGACTTCCATCGGACGTGGACTGTACGTGGAGAGGCTGACAGCTGGGTCCATGGCCGCAGCAAGGAAGTGCCTCCTTATTACGAGGAAAAAAATGATACCTCCACCTGACAGCAGGGACCCACTAGACGGGCCACCGTATTTCGCAAAAAATGTTCCCCCCTAACTGCTGGGATCCACCAGCTACATCTTCGCATGCAAGGAAGTGCATCCGGGCAAAAAAAACGATTCGCCCCCCTGACTGCTGGGACCCACCAACTACATCTTCCAACGCAAGGAAGTGCGTCCGAAAAAAACGATTCGCCCCCTGACTGCTGGGACCCACCAGCTACATCTTCGCACACAAGGAAGTGCCTGACAATCAGGACCCACCTGGTCGAAGCGTATGTAGCGTTGTCATTCTGGTCGCGAACATGTAAGTACATACTGGAGGATGTAGAGGTGTGCCCGTGTCGTAGTAGAGGCGCACATGTGTCGTAGTAGAGGCGCGCATGTAGCATGTACACGTACGTACAACGGCCAGGGTGCAAGAAAGAAAATACGGCCACGTATGTGTACATACGTACGGGCGGGGTCTCGAACGCCTACTCGCGCATATATATACGTACGACCAGGGCTCGTGTACATGGATGGGTCAGAACGGAGAAACAGCGTTGTCGTCGTGTTCATGGGGAGCCAACTGGCTGGGTCAGAACGGAATGCGTCGTCATGTTCATTGGGAGGGCTTGGACGGAACATGCGATGCAAACAAGGCCTGGCGTACCGCAGAACGGAGGAAACGGCCTTGTGTTCAACTGGCCACGTTCGAAACGGGATCCTGTTCATCGGGAGGGGTCTAGCGTACTGCAAAACGGAGGAAACGGACCTCCTACGGTCGAAACGGGGGTCCTGTTGATCGGGAGGGGTGTGGCGTACCGCAAAACGGATGAAACGGACCTCCTACGGTTGAAACAGGGGCCCTGTTGATCGGGAGGGGTGTGGCGTACCGCAAAACGGATGAAACAGACTTGTGTTGGAGCGCTACGGTCGAAACGGGGGTCCTGTTCATCGGGAGGGGTGTGGCGTACCGCAAAACGGGACTCCACGGGATACTGTTCATCTCCACTGTTGACCTCCTCCAGCCTCCACAGGCTACTGTTCATCCACCGTCTACCTCCTCCAACCTCCACCTGCGACTGTTCATCCACGGGCTCCTGTTCATCCAGCCTCCATCGTGCGCTACTCCACCAGCTACTGTTCAACCACCCCTCTCCACGGGCTCCTGTTCAACCACCCCTCCATGAGCTACTGTTCATCCACCCCTCCACCGTCTACTGTTCATCCAGCCCTCCACGGGGTCGTCCTGTTCATCCAGCCCTCCACGGGGTCCTGTTCATCCAGCCCCAACCGACTCGATCGATCGGGGTCCTGTTCATCCAGAGGGAAC